>NC_134882.1:39007860-39035360 GCF_041734735.1 Babylonia areolata
AGTGGGAGAGTTTGACGAAGAAAAGGGAAGGGAAAGGAAGTATGGGCTGATCAGTGATGACTGGCAGACAGACTGACGGACAACAGACTCACTTTGTCTCTCTCCTTCTCCTTCAGCTTGGCCTCAGCACGGCGGACACCCTCGTCCAGTAGGTCCACCAGCCGAACCGTGTCCCCGGACCGGGTCTTGAACTTCTTCCTGTCCACACACACACACACACACACACACACACACACACACACACATAGGGTGGTCAGAGATGCAAGATAGGTAAAATATCCTATCTATCTGTCTATCTATCTATTTTTGTTACTTATGGCCCGCTCAACCCCACAGGGACCTACCAGGGCTGACAACACTGCAAATCTCAGTCCCGTAGAACCTGGAAGAAGAAGAAGAAGAAGAAAAAAAAAATCATCTTGTGACTTACAGCCCCGCCGACCACACAAGTCTATATCAAGGCTAAATAAAACTGTAGACGTCGGCCCCGTACAACCAGAAAACAACAGCAACAACAACATTCAAACAAAAAACCTACCTGGAAAAGAAAATTTTTAACACACCACAGTCACATCCATGACCACTCCATCATACCCCCCCCCCCCATCAGACAATACGAAAATAACCTGAACGTAAACAAACCTAAACATATACGCAAAGTTATATACAACAGGCGTACAAAACTTGAAATGACTAAAAGGCACTCCATACGTCCTAACCGCCAGAACGGAAACAACAAAGTAAAGTACCCAATTATATTTAAAAAAAATTGTTTTAATTTGAAGAAAAAATAAAATAAAACAAAACAAAAATTAATAATAATAATCAGGACTTTCGGGGGGGAGGGGCAGGTGGATGGTCTGACCAACAAGTTAAAATAATAATAATAATAATAAGAGAGGGAGAGACCACACTCGAGAAAAAGAAAAAAAGGGGGTGGGGGGTGGGGGGTCTGTGACAAGATGATAGAGAAGACGAAATTCATTGCACATAATTTCCAGAAGGTATACTGAAATAGCCTTCGATATCTCCATGGGATGTGTGTCTCACGACAATCGACCAGTATCATGTAAATATCATGAATGTATACTTCGCAATCGACCAATATCATGTAAATATCACGAATGTATACAACGCAATCGACCAGTATTATATAAATATCATGAATATATATACAACACAATCGACCAGTATCATATAAATATCATGAATATATACAACACAATCGACCAGTATCATATAAATATCATGAATATATACAACACAATCGACCAGTATCATATAAATATCATCAATGTATTCTACAGACTTCCCTCTTCAGGTGTTGTTGACAGTGGAGCATTATTTCTTTTTTTCGGAGGAGGGACGGCGGGGTGGGGTGGGATGAGGGTGGGGGGTGGGGGTTCTGTGTGTCATGCATTCGTAATCATTAGTGTTGAATCATCCTGTTTGTTTGTTTGTTTTTTTGTGCGCTCTGTGTGTGTGTGTGTGTGTGTGTGTGTGTGTGTGTGTGTGTGTACGCGTGCTTGTCCTATCTCGCCCGCCTCTTTCTTTGTATGTTTGTCGGTCTCTGTCTTTCACACAACACACACACACACACACACACACACACACACACAAACACACACACACTTATGTTAAATATAACCTTCACACTCAGGTCGGAAACAAAATACGTCGAGGCGAGCGAAGTGAACGCTAACATCATTCCTATCAAAATGAATGAACTGCGAGGATAATTCAAGCGGGTTAAACAGGAATCACAAGAAGAGCGCCGATCTAACAAACACCACACTGTGGACGCAGACTTCGTACAACAGGTTCGGCGCCAACGTCACTCTCTCTGCGGTGGTAAACGTCACCGTAATCAGTACACGTGCAAACATCACCCTCGAAGTGCAAACCGTTTTTGTTTGGGTGCAAACGTCACCCTGCATGTGCAAACGACACTCTTGGAAGGGGCAAAACGTCGTCTTCTTTTTTTTTTTTCCAGGTGCTGGCGTCCTTTTCTAGGTCCTGGTGTCCTTTTTGACTCACTTGTGTAAACAAAGTGAGTCTATGTTTTAACCCGGTGTTCGGTTGTCTCTGTGTGTGTGTGTGTGTGTGTGTGTGTGTGTGTGTGTCTGTGTGTCCGTGGTAAACTTTAACATTGACATTTTCTCTGCAACTACTTTGTCAGTTGACACCAAATTTGGCATAAAAATAGGAAAAATTCAGTTCTTTCCAGTCATCTTGTTTAAAACAATATTGCGCCTCTGGGATGGGCACAAAAAAATAAAGAATGAAGCCTAATTATATGCAAACTGCATTTACTGTTATATTTATATTTTTTGTATTCTCTAAACTTGGCACTTTGATCTGATATTCTGACCCAACAGCTAGAGCAGTCATTATTATCATTTTTTGTTCAAACAGGAACTTCTTTTGCAAAGCATGGAAGTTTTATTTATTTTGCAAACGTTTTGGTGCAGCTAGTAAAAAAGGGAAATTACTCTGTAATGCTAGGGGAGTTGATCTGCTTTAAACTGATCTTTCTCATCTTAAACATTACATTTTGAAATTATACTCAATACATAAAAAGCTTGGATTTTTTTTTTTTTTTTTTTTTTTTAAAGTGTATCACAAGTGAGTCTTGAAGGCCTTGCCTCTCTTGTTAGTCTTTTTTTTTTTTTAAGTGCAAACGTCACTCAGTCAGTGCAAACGTCCTTCTCTAACCTGGGAGAGCGAACGTCACGCACGTGAACTTCAGCTCGCAGCAATCAACCACCACCACCACCACCTTCACAACCACCAAAACCGCCGCCGCCATCATCCTCACTTTTAATCAAACGAGAGAGGGAGAGAAAGATAGAAAAGGCAACGACCCAGCCCGAAATGTCACACCGTGTCGTCATGGATCGTCTATGCATCCGACATTTCCCCCCCCAAGAGAATCGCTGGCTCTGTCGTTTTGGTTTAAAACACGTGAAAGGCTGAAAATCGCCCATGATAACCCGTGAGCAAGGTTGTGTTATTGTTGTTGTTGTTGTTTTTAACTGCATTGCATTACATTATTCGCTGTGTTCACTGTATTCTGTTGTACTGATTTTCTCACACCAGATTTGTTCTGTGTGAAACCAGTTCTGACTTCTTTCCCCTAGAGAGAGAGAGAGAGACAGAGAGAGATCGTAGCCACAGTGCAGAACCCTTATACCCCACCCCCAAACCCCCTACATACACACACACACACACACACACACACACACACACACACGTAAACACTCCCCCCCCCCTCTCTCTCTCTCTCTCTCACGCCATTAAATTTCTTGCTCATAAAAAGCATCTGCTGTCGATCAAACTAACGTGTTCAACGACATGCTCTAATCTGCTTCCAGTTACAAGCGAACGCCCCATAGGGAGAGATGGAGAGGTGAGCGGTCAGGGGGAAGAGGAGGGAGGGGGAGAGAAGGACAGAGAACAAGATGAGAGAAGAGAGAAGTGGGGGAGACTGGGAGAAACAACCAAGGTGGGAGGGAAGGAGAGACAGAAAGAGACAGAGAGACAGAGGACAAGCAAAAAGAAAGAGGGAGAGAGAGAGAGAGAGAGAGAGAGAGAGAGAGAGAGAGAGACTTGGAGAGAAGGAGGTGAGAAAAAAGTGAGAGAGGGAGACAAAGAAAGAACAAGTAGAGAGACAGAGACAGACAGACAGACAGACAGAAAGAGAACACAGAAAGAGACAAACAGACAGACAGAAAGAGAACACAGAAAGAAACAAACAGACAGACAGAAAGAAAGAGAACACAGAAAGAGACAGACAGACAGAAAGAGAACACAGAAAGAGACAGACAGACAGACAGAGAACACAGAAAGAGACAAACAGACAGAGAGAACACAGAAAGAGACAAACAGACAGACAGACAGAAAGAGAACACAGAAAGAGACAGAAAGACAGACAGAGAACACAGAAAGAGACAGACAGACAGACAGAGAACACAGAAAGAGACAAACAGACAGAGAGAACACAGAAAGAGACAAACAGACAGACAGAGAGAGAGAACACAGAAAGAGACAAACAGACAGACAGAAAGAGAACACAGAAAGAGACAGAAAGAGAACACAGAAAGAGACAGACAGAAAGAGAACACAGAAAGAGACAGACAGACAGAGGACACAGAAAGAGACAGACAGACAGAGGACACAGAAAGAGACAGACAGACAGACAGACAGAGGACACAGAAAGAGACAAACAGACAGACAGAAAGAGGACACAGAAAGAGACAGACAGACAGACAGAAAGAGGACACAGAAAGAGACAAACAGACAGACAAACTTACGAGGCTTAACAGTCCAGCCGACCGCACAGGACCATTTCCAGAGACAGGCAGACAGACCAAGAACAGAGAGTAATCTACCACCACAATACAGCCACTTTACAGACACTGGTGGACACACACACACACACACACACACACACACACACACACACACACAGAAAACAACCAACCCCGAAAAATATCCCCCACGACGAAAGATACAGCCTGTCATACCTAAAGCACCCGTGGGGGCCTAGTCGTTTCCTTGGCCTGATGCTTAGTTCTCGCAGCATAGTCCATTGTTAAGCTTCACGCGTCGACAGTTTGTCCATGGGGAACACCACCTCTGTTTAGTACTTAGCCAGAGACTTGATTAAAAGAAAACACAAACAAGAGACAGATGCACACACACACACACACACACACACACACACACAGAGAGAGAGAGAGAGAGAGAGAGAGGCGGAGACAGATAAGACAGAGGGAGAAAGGGTGGGGCCCCAAAATAAAGAATTGTGCAATTCGATCTCTGTTTTACTGCTGCCACCACCACCACTCCCCCCCCCTCCATCCCTGTCTCTCTCTCTCTCTCTCTCTCTCTCTCTGTCTATGTATCTATTTATCTCGCCTTCCCAGAAATGCCAGAAGATCATCATAAACATGTCAGTTGGAGAAACTGGGAGGGCTGAACAGTTCGCTTAATGTGATCGTTTTGTGTGTGGAATCAAACGTGACCAAGGAGACGAACACGGACTTCACGAAGAAGACGGAGAACATGTGAACTTGACGCGGGCGCACACAAACACAACCTACGTCCACACACCCACCAACACACATAAACACACACACACACGCACGCGCGCGTGCGCACACTACACACACACACACACACACACACACACACACACACGATATCAGAGACGAAATAAAATATGGGAACTGTGGGGTCAGGGAGGAATTGAGGAGAGAGATATACGTTGTAGCTTTTGATCCCCTGTTCCGCCGTAAAGTCTGCGAGCTCACCCAGCAAGTGCCACCTATCTCCTGTGCAAGCCGCCTCCCCCCAACCCAACCCACCCCACCGCTACCCTCATCTCTCTGTCTCTGTCTCTTCCTTCATGTCCATCAACCCAAAAAGCCGCATCACCATCCTTTTTTTCTTCAATCGCAAACAAGAGAAGAAGAAGAAAAAGAAGAAAAGAAAAGCCCAACAAACTTCTTTGAGTAAACACATCCCCCGCTTCCATGGGCGATGGATCAGTATTAAATCCACCTTAAGATGACCACAGAAACACTAGCAATCATCATGGGGTGGTAAAATGAAAAGGAAAGATTATAAATAAAAAAATAATTAAAAAAAAAAAAAAAACTCACGTAGAGAGGAGGAATGGGAAGGAAGGGAAAAATCTCCCGAGAGGAATCTAATTGCCTTTCGGGAAAGCATAAACCAAGATGGAATTGCAACATTTCCTCCTTGTAACATCCCACACACCACTCCCCAATCCCTGCGTGTTTTGCGCTGGCTGGCCATTCCTATGCCCTCCCCCCCCCCAACCCCCATTCCCTCCTTCCAACACACATGCACCCACGCACGCCCTAACCCCCCAACCCAACCACAACACTCAATCGCTGAAAATGGGAACAGGGGGGTGAGGAGGGAGGTTGTGAGGACAGAGAGACAGAGAGAGAAAGAGACAGAGAGAGAGAGAGAGAAAGAGACAGAGAGACAGACATAGACAGAGCAACCCCACCCACCATCTCTCACGGTTGCCAGCCAGCGCTTTCTCTCCAACCCCCTCCCTTCTTACCAAACAATCCAGGACCTCTGCAGGAGGAAATGGCCAGCTTTTCTTCCGGGTCAGTGGACAAGTTAGTCTCTCATCAGCCCTACTCCTACAGGGGACCGAGCCGGGCACAAAATGGGTGGAGGGGAGAATTCATTCCCCCAGTCAACCTGCCGAGAAACTGACCCGGTCACCCTGACTTCCCCCTACCCCCTCTGCAGTCCCTCGAACGGCTGAGCCCGAAATGGGAGAAGCCTTTTTTCACCACCTCCTTAGGCTTGGACAGAAATGGAAGTACCGTTTGATCACTTTGAGCTGAGCCAGAAACGGGGAACTTTCCATTCTTATTCAGCAGAAATGCTGACCTTGTCACCGTGGCTGAGCCAGGGATGAAGCGAATTCCCTTTTAATCACTTTCGACTGGGCCAGAACAGGAAGAATTCATTCCCAGTCAGCAGGGGGGAAAAACGTTGACCCGGTCATGGTGACTTTCTCGCAGCAGTCTTTCAGCCACTTTGGGCTCAGCCAGAGATGGACGAATTCCCTTTTTCACCGATCTGGGCTGAGCCAGACATGGAAGTATTCGTTCTGGGTCGGTGGAGAAGCTGTCCGATCACCGTTGTTTTTGCCCCCTTTTGAGTAGATTGGGTTCGGTCAGAAATGGGAGGAATTATTCACAATTAGCCGAAAAGTCCATCGCCAGCCCCACTCCTGCAGAGCGCTGAGCCGGTACGAAATGGGGAGGTGGGGGGGATTCATTCCCTGGTCAACTTGCCGAGACGCTGCCCCGGTCACCCTGACTCCCCCCCCCCCCCCCCCCCCCCCACCCACTCCCTACCGCAGTCCCTCGACTGGCATGGGTTGAGCCAGAAATTGGAGAAGCCTCTTTTCACCATCACCTTAGGCTTTGACAGAAATGGAAGTGCCTTTTGATCACTTGGGGATGAGCCAGAAATGGGGAAATTTCCATTCTTATTCAGCAAAACTGTTGACCTTGTCACAGCGGGAAAATACGTTGACACGGTCACGGTGACTTTCCCGCAGTCTTTCAGCCACTTTAGGACTCGGCCAGAAATGGACGAATTCCCTTTTTCACCAATCTGAACTGAGCCAACAATGGAAGAATTCGTTCCAGGTCAGCGTAATCGCTGACACGGTCACTGTTCCCCCTTTATCAGTTTATACCTCTCTCCGTTTTTGTTGTTTTTTGTTGTTGTTGTTGGGTTGTTGTTTTTTGTTTGTTTGTTGTTGTTGTTGTTGTTGGTTTGTTTTTTTTTGGGGGGGGGGTTGTTTGTTTGTTTGCTTGCTTGTTTTTTGAGTACTTTGGGCTCAGTCAGAAACGGGAGAAATAATTTTTGTTCAGCGGAAAAGCTTACCCGGTCAACTGGACTTTTTCCATTTTTGAGCACTTTGGGCTTGGTCAGAAATGGAAGAAATCGTTCCAGAATAGCAGAAAAGCTAACTCAGTCAAAAGACATCCCCATTTTTTTCTCTCTCTTTTTTCTAAGCACTTGTGGCGTAAGTCAGAAATGGTAGGATTTCCTGTTGACCTCTTTGGAAATTGCCAGAAATGAAAGACATCATTCAAAATCAGCACAGAGGTTGACACGGTCATTTGAGCTCAGCCAGAAATGGAAGCTCCTCCATTCAGATCTGTAGAGACTCCACTTCTCTAAGAATGCATACACAACAACTATTACTACTTTTTCATGCATGCACAACAACAACAACAAGAACTACTACTACTACTTCTACTACTACCACTACTACTACTACCTCTACGATTCTGAGTATAGCCAGGACCGACAGTGCCATTCCCTATTATGCGGATTAGCAGAACAGCTGGACAAAGTCACCACCACTCCATTAACGTTGGACTGAATTGGGTTTGGCCCCAAATGGACGGGTCTGACGACGGGATCCGTACGAAACGCTGCACCTGGTCACCGCGACCCTGACTCTGGACCACTTTGGGCCAAGCCAGGATTGAAAAATGACAGCCTGGCCTGTAACCGGATCAGCACAGAATGCTGGCTGGACTTGGTCACTCACTACGTTTCGTAAATCCGCGACCAATTTGGGCTTGGGCAAAAATGGACGACCTAACATTTTTGAGGATTTATGAAATAAAGAAGCTTTCTGAACTCTGCTTGCTTCGGGCTTAGAGATGTCAGAGTTGACATTTCGGTCTCTACGAGAGAGAGAGAGAGAGAGAGAGAGAGAGGGGGGTGGCAGTGGCTACTGTACACAAACACTACTAACTCAGGCATCCAAGGGAGAGGACAAATAACAACCCCACGAAGTTTTAACACTCACGTTGATACCAAAATCCAGTGACATATATCATCTCAGAGGACATGGAGATTTTTAAACCAAAAACCAACCCTCTCGCCAATACTCTTCCTCGTAGCCGCCAATATACCGTTTCAAGATTATACCACTACTACTACTATTTCTACTACTAATAATATAATAATAATAATTCTTCTTATTCTTCTTATATTATCATTATCAGTTTATTGTTATTATCATTTTACTAATAACCATACCCCCGATAATAAAACAATTGCACAACCGGTCGAAATAATTCAGGAGTTCTGATATTAACCCCCAAAGTATTATGAAGGGTGTGGTAGGCGTGCAAGACAGCGAACACAAGGTTGTGAGCAGTGTGTGTGTGTGTGTGTGTGTGTGTGTGTGTGTGTGTGCGTGCGTGCGTGTTTAAAAAGAAAACCGCCAAAGACAGCTGAGATCCCCATCACTCATTTATTTCCATCCTTTTTTTTTTCACAGACAGCCGCAGCCAATGAATGCCAGTCTCGGCCCACTCCTGACGACCATTGGCCCTCCCCACAACCAATCAACTGTCGTCAGCACCTCAGCCTCATTTGCATATCTTGTGACCATGTTGGCAGCGCCATCTGTTGCAGACGGTCTGATGACGTGACCTGTGTCTGCTGCAAGTTGTTTGCGGGATTGAGTTCAGACAGACATCGGGGAGGTAAGGGGCAGTGGGGGTAGCAAGAATCTGGCAGGAAGGAAGATAGCGGAGTTCGTGGAATCGCAATGTGAACGTTGTCTGACTCTTGAATATAAACTGTGGTCAAAAAACGGTGATGACGGTGACAGCAGCAGCAGCAGCAGCAGTGCCAGTATACTTCCAGTATACAATGTCCAAGTGGTTTGCCTAATTAATAATTAGTGATGTTGGATAAGTGACTTCCAAGACGATTTAACGTTCCTTGTTCCGAGTCCGGAGGCAGAAGCATTAAACGAGCCCCTGAGCTTTCTTTCGATGGCGTGTTTATTGACCGCTGTAATGCTGTCTGCCCTGTGGAAGTTGTCAGAGCTGTACGCTTTGATTTTAAAGATGCGTGCGTGCGTGCGTGCGTGTGTGTGTGTGAGTGTGTGTGTGTGTGAGTGTGTGTGTGTGTGTTTGCGTACGTGCGTGCGTGCGTGCGTGTGTATGTGAGCTGAGAGGGAGTAAATAGTCGTAGCGGTAGTACGAGCAGTAGCAGTCGTGGTTTTTGTTGTTGAACCATAAGTAGATAGGTAGTCGCAGTGTTAATCTTCATCATATCATAATTATCATCATTATCTCTATCACTGTCATCATTAACGCTTCTCAAGATCTTGGCAACAGCCCCGGGAGACTCCTAGCAAACAGAACCGGACATGTCGAGGTGACCAGTTCAGCAGAACAGTCCGACTGTGCAATAAACCTGCGTCCGTTTTCTTTGCAGTGTTGTTTTGTTTTGCTTTTGCTGTTTATTGATTTTTGTTTTTGTCCCTTTCATTCCGGGGCTTTCCGTTGTCAATACCTCGTTTTCCGTCGCCGCTCATCCCGCAAGCCTAGCTGGCTTTTCCCATTCTTCTGTCGGTATTATTTTCTTTCTTCTTTTTATCTTGCCTTTAGCCTGATAGTCAATCTGTCTCTCTCTCTCTCTCTCTCTCTCTCTCTCTCTCTCTCTCTCTCTCATTAACCAACTACCGACTTCAAGGTGATCCGATACACGACATTGGTGTGTGTGTGTAGTAGTAGTAGTCTTCAGCTTAACAAAAAAAGAAAAAGAAACGGTGGGGGGGAACGGTATTGGGCAGAGGTGAAGAATGGTGTGTGTATGTGTGTGCGCATGTGTGTGTGTGTGTGTGTGTGTGTGGTGGGGAAAGATACAGAGCATTGGAAAAAATAAAATATTAAAAGGAGAGACATAGGCATAATATAGAAGGAAACGCTAACATCAAACAACTGTAACAACTATAACAAATGTCCAGTTGGACTACGCAGCAAACCTTCTGCAACAGCAGATAACATCTTGAAACTGTCAAAAATACATTCACAAGAATTTTCCGAAAAGTTTGGTAAAAACGATTTCAGACTCTGACATTCAAAGAGTATGTGTTTGCTAGAAATAGATTCTCCACATATGCATTTAACATCTCTGCTGAACTTTGTTATAAAAGCGTTCAGCTTTATCCTGTTTGATAATGCCTGAATTTGCCTTAATCTGAATAATTTACTGAATGTATTTGATTGATTGATAGATTCCGGTTGTTGAATATTATCTATACTTTTATTTAAAACTTTGCCATTTTGCTGGTATACCTCCCTGACTTTGCTCCATGATGCTTTTTCTAGTAAGCGGTACCCCTCTTGTACAGACAAAGGCACATAAAGTTCTGTGGTTCCCTGTTGGTGTTTTGCACCTTTTCTTGCAGTCCTGTCAGCCCATTCATTATATAGGAGACCAAGGTGAGAAGGAACCCAACAAAAAGTTATATGTGTTCCTCTCAAATTCAAAAGATGTACAATGTGACTTATTTCTATTATTCTTTTGGACTTGTTCTTACAATTTGATGAGTTAAAGCATATAATACAGATTTTGAATCAACACAAAATAAGACTTGTAGAAGGCAAACTGGAAGATCAAGAATATAATTTAAAGCCATAAGAACAGCGATAAGTTCAGCTGTGAATATTGATCGATCTTTACCAATATGGTATGATCGTTCAGTTTTCTCTCTCTCTCATTAACCAACTACCGATTTCAAGGTGATCCGATACACGACATTGGTGTGTGTGTGTGTGTGTGTGTGTGTGTGTGTGTGTGTGTGTGTGTGTGTGTGTGTGTGTGTGTGTGTGTGTGATATCATTAGAATGGTATTTTGTTTTCATGAAAACAATTGTCATTCCCCCTTGTCTAGAGGGCTTTAATGCTGAACGGACAAAAAAATATGTCAGTGTCTCTCTCTGTCTCTCTCTCAGACAGCATATTCTTAATCATTTCGATCGTTTTCATCTGTTTCATTCAAACCAGTCCGGCTTTAGGAAATACCATTCTTGTCATACTGCTCTAACCAGCCTTGTGGATTAATGGCTCAGTAATATTAATAGAAATGAAATCACTGGCGCCCTTATTGTAGCTTCTCCAAAGCATTTGACATGATTGACCACAAGCTCCTTCTGAGAAAGCTAAGAATTTATGGACTGTCAAACAGCACTTTAGATCTGATGTCGTCATTCTTACCTAACAGAAAACAAATGGTATTAGTTAACGAATCCAAGTCTGCTCTTTTACCTGTTTAAGTATGGTGTACCTCAAGGCTCTGTCCTAGGACCCCTTCTATTTTCAATATATATTAATGATCTACCCTTGTACTTAACAACTTGTTGTGAAATGTTTGCAGATGATACAATCCTGCATGCTAGTCATTGTAATGCAAAAGAAGTATCTCTAGAATTACAAGAGAATATTGATAAATTAGTTATGTGGTCCGAGCTAAACCATATGTGTCTTCATCCACAGAAAACCAAATATATGATGATCACCACTGGACAGAAGCGTCAAAGCATTTCCATTGAACTTGTCTCTTTTCATAAATACTGCTGTTATCAAAGAAGTTGACAATCATAAAATTCTTGGAGTTGTGGTGGACAATAATCAATCATGGTCTGATCACATTTCTATGTTATGTAAAAATGTAGCCAAAAAAAAAAAAAAAAGTGTACCAGCTGAACAAAATAAAGCATTTCTTAAATGTTCATTCTAGAAAAATCTTCTTTCATGCATACATCGAGTCTCACATTAATTATGCATCCACTCTATGGGATTCTGCAAATGAAAACATTCTCAGGCCACTGTTTAGTCTTCACAGACGTGCAATCAAATTAGTTCTCCTAAAATGCTTCACACTGAAAGCAGACGACTATATAGTGTTGGATATTCTCCCATTGAAATGGAAATTAGAATACAACAAAGCAGTTTTTATGCTCAAAATTTTATCTGGTTGTGCCCCACCCTCAATTATCAGTAAATTTCATATAAACGAAAATCGCCACGTCCATAAGATTATGTTACCCCGTCCGAGAATTGATCAGTTTAAATCTAGTCTGTCATACTCAGGCGGTTTATTGTGGAATAACATATCAGCCATTCTCAATGTCCAAACTAGTCTTAATGTATTTATAAAAAAAATAAATAAATAAAAAAGAAAAAGTTCCATTCAGAATTCATGAAAGAATTTGCAAATACAATGTCTTAACCTTTCCACTCTCACACTCTGTGTGTCTGCCTGTCCGTTTCTGTGTCTGTCTCTGTGTTTCTCGCTCTCTCTCATTCTGTCTCTCTGTCTCCGTCTTTCTCTCTCTCTCTCTTCTTTCTTCTTCCTTTCTGATCTAAGAATTATTTGAGCATGTACTTATGTTCTTGCTGTTGTTGTTTTTTTCTCTCCTCGTCTTCTTTTTTGCGACATAATTTGAAATTTATTCACGTAATGTTATGCTTTTGTATTGAGTATTTATATATTTTCCCTTTTCATGAGGGCAGGATGAAAACAAGCCATTTGTGCGTATTCCTTTTATTCCCCACAATAATCGGTTGACTTTCCAGACACTAATGTCTGAAGCAGCGCGTTCTTCTTAGCCCTTTGATGTTAAACTGTTTTAAGAAGTGGATAATCCGTGTTTAAATTGTGAGCAGCATGCACCACCACGCATTGATCTCTCTCTCAGGGGATAATAAAACCAACATGATTTAATTTGACTCCTATGTGAGCAATTCCATCAGATTTTGTGGACACCCTGAAAACGCATCTCAGGTCAGGTCAGATAGTGGGACGAGCGTTTGTAGTGTATGGAACCGCGAGAATGAAGGAGAAATACTTGCGAGTGGTTATACATGTGCGGGCATTCGCACAAGTGCGTATGTTGTTTTGTTTCGTTGCATGTGTTTGTGGTTGCGTAATGCGCTTCCGCTGTGAGGTGGGCGGGGATTGAGGGGAATGAACGTCTGTTGTTATCAGATGATTATTGATATATGTGCTTTGTTTTCATCCAGTCCTCGAAAACAAACACATCAACATCCCTATCCCCGCATTCCCCTTTCTCCAAGACTGCAACCGGGCCTCAGAGGTCTAAGCGACATCCTCTTCCCTACAAAACAAGCTGCGCGGGGCTCTGGAAACTGAAGAAGACCACCCGTGTCATCTCATCTGGAGGACAAATCTGTGTGTGTAAACGGCAAGCAAGAAGACGAAGACCAGTGTCATAAATGTAGAAGAACGGAATGCACTTGTCCTATACATTCCTAGGTGTGTTCTTCTTGTTCACCGAACAAGTTGCATTGTGACCACGTAGACCAGTATGCGAGCTCACGTTTCCACGATCACTTTCTTTTCATCCGAACGCTGACAGACGGACGTCCCCACTCAGTTTTTGTTTGATCCGACCAATGAGTGAAAATCCTCTCCCCTCGTTTCCCTCGCATTCTAACGCTGACAGTCCCGCGCTCGTTATCTCATCAATCCTTCACCGACAGTCCAAGACCAGTCCCCCTAAAAGCAACAACAAAAACACACAACACTCCATTTCCTTCCACTTCCACTCTCAAAACTGAAAGCCAGAAATCCCCACACCGTTCCCATCACCACACTGGCAGGAAGCAAAAGAAAACGAAAACCGAACACAAAAACAAACAAATAACAACAACAACAGTGTTTCTTTTTTGCTATCCTTTGACAGCCATTAAGTCAGTGAAGTGCAGCAGCACCTGTCATCCTCAGCGAATCTTTTCATCCCAGCAATGACAACAAGAATCCAGCCGATAAATGCCGACCAGTCTCCTCCAACCCTAGCAACCCATTGGCCCTCACCCCAACCAATCATTTTGTCCTCTGGCAGACCCTGGCACGTGCTGATTTGCATGTCACGTGAGATGCTGAGCCGCGGCGGCCAGGCCCTATAGGTGATAAAGAGTGCGCATGTTGGGCCGGCGGAGGGTGTGTGTGTGTGGGAGGGCAGTTTGGGGGAGGGGGGGCGTACACTAAAAGACGACTGCCCTCTTCCAGCTGTGTCTGCTTTGAAATGGAAATGTTTCTTCTACGTAACAGGTCCTTTAACTGTTGGGGGGGGGGAGGAGGGGGGGGGGGTTGCGGGGGGGATAAAGCTCCGACTCCCCAACTCCCTGGCAAAGCGCATTCAGGCCCCAGCAATCAGGAAGCAGACACCAAGGAAGCCAGACACGACCATTCTCCGTCTGACCACTTCACAAGGGGGGGCCGGGAGGAGGAAGGGTAGGATGGAGCAGGCTGGAACGTGAGCGGGAGGTTGGGGGGACGGGGGGGGGGGGGGGGGTGGTCTCAGTGACAAGAGGTATGGGGCAGAGGCTGAGAAAGCCAAACGGACGGATCGGGGTCACTTGGAGCTGGGAGGGAGGATGTAGAAATCCAAGGAGACCGGATCGTGTGCAAATGTCTGGGTTCATTCCTGGCGTAAACACCGTTAGGGAAGAAAACAAGACAAAACGAAATAAACAACAACAATAACAACAAAACAAAAAACAATAAAAACCAACAACGAAAACAGTTATTCGGATGCAAAATAAGTAGAATACCAGAGACGAATACTTCATGCACAGGGAATTTCAATAAAATGAAAACACTTTGTAATAAGAAGTGTGTGCGTCCGTGCATGCCTGCGTGCGTGCGCGCGCGCGTGTGTGTGTGTGTGTGTGTGGGGGGGGGTTATCTTGGGAAACTGGGTT
Source organism: Babylonia areolata (assembly GCF_041734735.1). Taxonomy (NCBI): domain Eukaryota; kingdom Metazoa; phylum Mollusca; class Gastropoda; order Neogastropoda; family Buccinidae; genus Babylonia; species Babylonia areolata. Next base: position 39,022,978 of record NC_134882.1, read on the forward strand.
TCTCTGGCTGTAGCGTCAAATGACAGCCTTGACAGACAACCGTCCCTGCCCCACACTTTCTCAATCTTGTTCTCTTTTGCATGAGCACGCGCGAGCTACAAATGTGATACTTTCTCTTTCCCCCTCCCCCTTACGTGATTTTCCATTATCGGTGTCAGCATCATGCTTGGGAAGACATCAAATATATATCCTTGACTGCCTCTGGGTCTTTTTTTTATGTGCTATGCAGACGCGGGAAAGGACAGCACGCGCGCGAAAGAGAGACAGAGAGAGAGTGGAGTGAATAGATGGTTTATTCATAGACCACTGCCTCTCATGAATATCTGCGTGTGGGTATCAGTCTTACCGAGTTCGGTAAATGATGAAGTCATAACTGATGGCAAATGAAATGCTTTGCATGCATAAACTGAACACTTCCTCGCAAGACCTTCATTCCGAGCAGCTTCGCGTTCCTGCCTGACATCCCAACCACACCATCGGACAAACAGGGCTCACAGAGCAGAGTCACTGATTCGCGGAGTGGGTCCCAAGGGAAGAGAAGAAGAGGGCAGCGGGGAGATATGGGTAAGTATACTTGTTTACAGTATGTAAAAAGAAAACAACAAATAAACGAACAAGGATCTATTGACAGGCAACTTACTGCCCAAAATTCTCTTCCTCCTCTTGGTCTCTCTTGTGTGAGCATGCTCTTCGTGTCTCTCTGTATGTCGGTTCCTTTATCTCTCAACTCCCTCGGGTCTCATTCCACTTCTAGCATCGGTTTTCGGTATCAAATCTTGAGGATTTACTGGTGGCAGCGGGCAGCTGAAAAATCTTTCGATATTCCCATTTACAGAAGCAAGGGGATGAGAGAGAAAGAGAGAGCGAGAGAGAGAAATAAGTGGATGGGGGGAGGGGCAGAAGAAAACGAGAAGACGACGACGACGAACAAGAACAGCTAAATATTATGATGAACACGACAGTAATGGAAAAAAAAAAAAAAATTAATGACGATTCTGCGCAGTGCGCATGTTAATTGCACGTTCATGCGAAACTAATTACATCTGCTTAGATGAAAGACTCCTGAGGGAATCATCAACAGGCAGACAGACAGGGGGAGGAAAGAGAGAGAGGGAGAGAGAGACAGAAGAATGGTGGAGACAAGGAGACGGAGGGAGAGTGTGGAAGAGGGTGAGGAGAGATGGAGATAGATCGAAGAGAGAAGAAAGACAAGGGGCGAGAGCGGAGAGAGAAGAGAGAAGAAGAGAGAGTGAGGGTGAGAGATACAGACAGGCACTTTCTGACACTTTGACATGTTATTGTCATTGGCTTAAAAATCCATATGACAAGCTGGGTACAGTGGGGTGTTTTTTGTTTGTTCTTTGGTTTGGGTTTTTTTTTGTTTTTGTTTGTTGTTTTTGTTTTTGAGCGGGGGGTGGGGGCGTGGGGGGGGGGGTTGTTTGTTGTTTGTTTGTTTTTTTTGTTTGTTTTTGGTTTGTTTGCTGTTGTTGTTGTTTTTGTTTTTGTTTGTTGTTTTTTTTGTTTTTTTGTTTTTTGTTGTTGTTTTTTTTGGGGGGTCGTTTGTTGTTTTTTTGTTGTTTGTTTTTGGTTTGTTTGTTGTTGTTGTTGTTTTTTTGTTTGTTTTTCGGTTGTTGTTTTTTCAGTCATTCAATTTCAAAGTCTGAACAATACAAATGGGGGTGGGTGGGGGGGGGGGGACATATATATATACACACAGTACAGACAGACAAAAAGAGACAGACAGACAGGCAGGCAGACAGATAGGTACACTGACCCAGAGGAGAGAAAGTACGCGACAAGCAAGCCCCCCAAAACCAAACACTCCAGACCTACAGATCCCCTTGCTAAGCTGCGGAGTGAGAACCAGCAAAGTATCTTTGTCAGATCATCCCACTCAAAACTACACAGACTGGACGGACGCTGATGATGATGAGGACACAAGCTGTGTCCACACCACACAAACAAACCACCTCAGAGCCGGCCGGCTCCCTGACCAACAAATCTCCTGTCCACAAGTATCAGCAGGTCCCAGGCGTCCTCATGTACACAGCACGGGATAGATATATTTTGTCATTCTTTTTGTCACCACTGAAATCCTCAGACAGACAGAGACACAGCACAGGCAAAAAGACAGAGGCAGACAGACAGAGGCACAGGCGGAGAGGAGAAAGTGTGTGAGACAAGCAAGACAAGCAAGCCCCCAAACGAAACGCTTCAGACCTATAGATCCCCCTTGCTAAGCTGCGAGTAAGAACCAGCAAAGTATCTTAGCAAAGTATCTTAGTTTGATCATCCCACTCGAACTACTCCCTCGTACTGGGCACTGATGAGGAGGACACAAGCTGTGTCCACACCACACAGACAAAACCACCTCACAAACCGCTTCCTGACCAGTCCCCTGCCCACCACAAGTATCAGCAGGTACCAAGCATCCTCATTTACACAGCACGGGATATACATTGTTTTGTCGTTCTTTTTGTCACCACTGATTTCTCAGACAGACAGACAGACAGACACACAGGTCAAAAGGAGAAAGTATGTGAAGACCAGCAAGTAAGCCCCCAAACCTAAACACTCCAGAACCACAGATCCCCTTGCTGAGCCAAGAAGCAGCCAGCGAAGTACCTTTGTCATCCCCATCACTGATTAGGATGGTGAGGACACAAGGTGTGTCCATGCCATACCACAACCAACCGCCGCCCTGACCCAATTACAGCAGGCTCCCTGACCAGTCCCCTGCCTGCAACAGCTGTCAGCAGGCCAAGGCCTCTAAGAGTTCTCATTTACATAACACGGGACATTTTGCTGTGTTGTATTGTGGACATTGCGTTGAATTTGCATCGAACTGCATTGTATTTTGTATCGTATTGTCGTGTAATGTACTGTGCATTGTGTAACGTATCAGGTAGTGCACGGGATATTTTGTTGTTGTACTGTGGACACTGCGTTGAATTTGCATCGAGCTGTATTGTATTTTATATTGTATTGTCGTGTAATGTATTTTGTGCCGTGTAACGTATGGGGTAATGCACGGGACACTTTGTTGTGTTGTATTGTGGACACTGCGTTGAATTTGCATCGAACTGTGTTGTAATTTGTATCGTACTGTCGTGCAATGTATTTTGTACTGTGTAACGTATGGGGTAGTGCACGGGACATTTTGTTGTGTTGTATTGTGGACACTGCGTTGAATTTGCATCGAACTGTGTTGTAATTTGTATCGTACTGTCGTGCAATGTATTTTGTACTGTGTAACGTATCAGGCAGTGTGTTACTTTTTGTCACAACACTGATTTTTTTTTCTGTCTGAGGCTCTGGCTGCTCTCCCCGGATAGAGAATGCGTCGCCAGAGCTCAACGCCACCCTTTCCCCCTTTTTTTCTGCTTGCGTGCAAATGTGTTTTACTGTCAAGGATTTTTTTTTTTCAATATAGGTCTACCAGGGGTAACTCCTTTGTTGCTGTGGGTACTTTTACATGCCTCGTCTCCAGTACCCAGACCAACACTTAATGTCTAATGGAGAGAGGGTTAGAAAAAAAAAAAAGAAGAAAAATTCTAGTCCGTATATAATGGGACTCGAAAGTGTGAACACTCGCTTCCAAGTCGTGTGTTTTACCACTGGGCCAACTCTCCACACTAGGACGACCCACCAGCCAAACACACTGCCTGGGCTAATGCTCTCTTTACGAGGAGAGAGAAGACAGGGGCGAGGACTGCTGGTCTGAGGCGGCCACTGCTGGAGACAAGATAATGGGTTGGGTTGTTGTTCGGGGACAGCAGACGGCAGACAGGGGCATCAGCTAAGCCCCCCCCCCCCTTCCCCACTACCCCCCTTCCGATGCCTCTCATCTGCCCCCCCACCCCCACACCCCCCCTCGCCCCCTCCCCTCACCCCCAACCCTAAATAAACGTTGCCAACACTCACCCCCTTCTCTTATGTTCTCCGACCTCAGAAAGCTGGTCAAATGTTGAACCAGTTTCTTCAAGCGCACCGGCCTCCGTTTGCACCCAACTTCTTTATAATCATAAAGTGTAGTGTTTGTAGTAGTAACAGCAGTAGTAATCAGAAGATGGTGAACACATTTGATTTCAATATGCAGTTTTGAAAAAAATGGAATGGGAAATCGTTGGCTACAAGCGAGCAAAGACAGCCGAACACAGATAGAATCCGCTGAACGGGCACAAAACTTGTTTATCAAAATCAGAACGAAACGAACAAAAAAATAGAACCAGCTGAACAAAGTCAGAACCAGCTGGAGAAAGACCGAATACGCTCAACAAAGACACATCCAGCTGAAAAAACAAAGACAGACCACGATGACCACAGACAAATCGAGCTGAACAAAGACCAACCTGAAATATATATATATATATAAAAAGATACAGCCAGCTGAATAAAAACAGAAACAGTTGAACAAAGATCTAGATGATTTTTTTTAAAGTATATAATCCACTAGACAAAAGCAAATCTAACTGAACAAAGACTAATCCAGCTCAAAAGGCACAGAACTAGCTGAACAGGCACACAACCTGTTGAACAAAGACAGAAGCAGCTGAACAGAGAATGATTTACTGATCATCTAGCTGAACAAAGACAGAAGCAGCTGAACAGAGAATGATTTACTGATCATCTAGCTGAACAAAGACAGAAGCAGCTGAACAAAAAGTGATTTACTGATCACCTAGCTGTACAAAGACAGAAGCAGCTGAACAAAGAGTGGTCTGCTGATCCACTATTTGAACAAAGACAGAACCAACTGAACAAAGAGTGGTCTGCTGATCAACTATCTGAACAAAGACTGAACCAACGCAGCCGGCTCGCAACCAGACTGAACTGATGATGCTGGCACGAAGAGCACAAAACAAGGTGAGCGGATTCACAACCAGCTGAGCATGTACGTGCATCACCAAACTGAGCAGGAACATCATCAGCCAAGCTGATCATTCCCGTTGTTCCCTTCCTCCTTCTCCTCCTCTACTTCTTCTTCTCCTCCTTTAACTCTCTCCATACGAACGGCGAAAGAGACGACGTTAACAGCGTTTCACGCCAATTACCATCATCAAAATATTGCAAGCGGAAGGCTCTTATACTGAAGAAGTGAATGTTGACAAAGAATACCACAATTCTGACGACGGAAGCTAAAGGTTGGGTCATTCAGACACCCACTGGGCATCCGAGGGGTCTGTGTAGAGGAGAAGAGAGGACTAGCCGTACTGAGCGAGTTAACTTTGTGAAGAGTCGCTGGGTCGCCGCAGACAAGAACAAATCACCAAATTCTTTCAGATCGTCTAGACGTGTGTGCCAAAGCCTGGACCTCAGCATCCCCCACCCCCCCACCCCCAAATCCATTCTGCAATGTTGTCAGTTCATCGGTTTTGTTTTGTTTTTATTTCCTTGTTTGTCTCCCCCCACCCTCCGTTCCCCTGAACTGCAAGTTCATTGGAAGGACTGCTCAAGTAAAGCCTTTGAAAATCACATTTCACGACGGAACAATAAAATAACCTATACCAGCCATAACGACTGCAGCGGCGCGGCGGAAGAACACCAGAAGAACCCAGGTGCAGATAAACCGATTTCCCCAACTGTAGCTCCCCCCACCCCCCCCCACCCCTAACCCCCCCCCCCTCCCCCCCCACCCCCCTCCAACCCCACCCCCTTGACCCCCTCACGGGGAAAACCCTAATTCCACTTGACAGCAAGAACCGAGTTAGTTAACGCCAAGGGCGAAGCAGTTGTGGTTACGTTATTGGTCACAAACTCCCCCTCACCAGCCTGCTTACGTGTTCGAATCACACACATGACTGCTTGGCTCGACAATGCTGGCGGTGCAAACAGCCCCGAAACCACTCCTCCTTCTTCTTCTGCGTTCACTCGTATGCACACGAGTGGGCTTTTACGTGTATGACCGTTTTTACCCCGCCATGTAGGCAGCCATACTCCGTTTTCGGGGGGGGGTGCATGCTGGGTATGTTCTTGTTTCCATAACCCACCGAACGCTGACATGGATTACAGGATCTTTAACGTGCGTATTTGATCTTCTGCTTGCATATACACACGAAGGGGGTTCAGGCACTAGCAGGTCTGCACATTTGTTGACCTGGGAGATCGTAAAAATCTCCACCCTTTACCCACCAGGCGCCGTCACCGTGATTCGAACCCGGGACCCTCAGAGTGACAGTCCAACGCTTTAACCACTCGGCTATTGCGCCCGTCAGAAACCACTCCATCTGCTGGGCTTGCCCCGAATGACCCTCCGGGGTCATTTTGCGCACAGTCAAGATTAACCCACACCCCCAAGATTAGCCCCTACCTCCATCCCAAAGTTGAACATGACCCACCCCCTTCCTCCGCTACAGAAAAAGAAGGCGAGGTCGTTCTGGACTAACATTCACTGACCCACACCCCACCCCCGCACCCTCCCTGCTTCTCTGCATTATGGTTAACGTAAGCAAACGTGTATGTGGGTGGGGCTGGGGTCTACTTTGATAACCTATATTGATTCTGACTGGGCCAAATTTAAATAAGATAAAATAAATTAATAATGAAAAAAAAAAGGAGGGGCGGGGGAGGGGGATGTGGGGGGCGAGTGATCCAACAGAAACCCATCCAGATTTGACCCCAGGGTATAATAATAATTTTTTTTTTTTAAATTTAAAAAAAAAAAATTTTAAAGTGAGTACGAATACACTGCTACACCAGTATAAAAAAAAAAAAAATAAAAAATAAAAATTATAAAAAAAGCAGCGGACGGACACACCACGACGAGCGAAGCATGGTGTTTCCGTAATGGAAGCCCAGCCACGTGCAGGGCTGTAATGGCCAGCGGTGTTCTTCAATGTCCATTACTGCCAGACGTTCGACATTAGCAAGTCCACTCTTCTGTGAAATTCATTCATCGTTTTGAGTCGGGGATGGGGGGGGGGGGGGGGGGGGGGGGGGGGCTTGTCTGTTGGGCCCGCGTCCCACCAGACAATTGGAGTACAGCATCGTTTTTATATCTTTCCTGGTTTGTTTGGTTTTTTTCTCGTGTGTGTGTGTGTGTGTGTGTGTGTGTGTGTGTGTGAGTATATATATATATATATATATATATATATATATATATATATATATGCGTGTGCGTGTGTGTGTGTGTGTGTGATATTCGTTTTTCTTTCTTCTTTTATCTCTTTTGTTGTTGTTGTTGTTGTTGTTGTTTTACATCAAACTGGTCATGAATTTTGCTACTGCATTCTTGTCGTCATTTTTTCCTTTTCCTTTTTTTTTTTCTTTTCTCGTGGATGTTCATGAATCATTAAAGGCTCTCTCACACGCACACAAAAAAAAAAAATCAGAATATTTTCCCGACAAAATGGTTGCAGTTTACATTGATTTACATCCAAAATGACCACCACGGATGAGCAAATGATGATGATGACACGGATTCTGACTCACTGTCGGTGTTATCTGTAGCTTGTGTTCAACTGTCCGAAACTAAAAGAACTCTTGATACTAAATATATCTTTGGGGCTTTTTGTATACTAAAAAAAAAAAAAAAAAAAAAATAAAATAAAAAAAAAGTTATTCGTATTAACAAGAATGGACGTGTTCATCTACATGTACGAAACTGGTTCATTCTGCAGTGGTGGTGGTATGCTTATTTTGATGATTTATTCGCTGTCGTTTCTTTATCAAAATTAGCTATATGCTGTGTTTCATGCATAAAAGAAAAAGACAAGATTGAAAGCTATTATTTGGAAAAATACAAAATAAAAATATATAAGTGCTTTTAGTGCGCGCGCGCGCGTGTGTGTGTATGTGTGCGTGCGTGTATTTGTGTGTGTGTGTGTGTGAGTAAGAGAGGAGGGAGGGATATATATAGAGAGAAGAGACAGACCGACCGAAGCAAGCATACACTTGGGCAAAGAAAAGAGACAGACAGAAAGACACAGAAGACTCAAAATTAAAAGACTGCCTTGTGACAACTTGTTCAACACAAAAAAAGCGAAGGCCAGGAGCCAACAGTTGCATTGCTTGCTTCTAACTTTTTTTGACAGTTGCACGGGACTAAATTCCTACGTTGACCGACCGAACCACGCCACTGGCCAGTTCCATACTAGTAACACACAGTTTGTAGCGAGTGACGACCATACTAGGCTCTTCCGTCCGAGCAATGCAACTGTCTCGAGGCCCGGAGGAGGAGGAGGAGATAGCTGAGGTGCGGTATGTGTTTCGTTATGTAAACATAAGTGTTTGGGGTGGTGGTGGGGGGGGTGGGGGGGTTGTGTGTTTCCCCCCCCCCTCCCCCCCCCCCCCCCCCCCCCCCCCCCCGATAATGAAAACAACCATCCCCGCGCGCGCTGTTTCCCTAATAAGTTGGGCACGTGCCTTCGGGAACAGTTTGGCTTTTGTCACCCGACCCCTGCGACCGGTCGTCCCTGACCCAGTTTTTTTGTTTGTTTTTTCCCCCCCCTGTTCTGGGTGTCATTATTCTACCGTTCCCTCCTGTTGCTCAAATCATTGATTGTGTGGGCCCCGCACGTCCGTGGAATGTAATGTGCAATGCATGTTGTGCGTTGCACATAATACGTGTGATTATCCGTATCATTTACTTCGGTGTTGGTAAAAATAGAGACGAATGGGGAATATGTGTGCTTGTGTTTGTGTGTGTGCAGGGAGGGAGGGATTGGGAGGAGGGGAGTTAGGGGGGGGGGGAAGCTACGGACAGATAAATTGATAGATAGATGTAGAGTCAAAGCAACAGACAAACAGAGGCACAGAGAGAGGGGAGAGAGAGAGAGAGAGAGAGAGAGAGAAAGAAAGAGATAGAGGCAGAGAGAGGAAAGATGGGCAAGGCAACGACAACAAAATCATTTATCTGTCAGCGAACACCTTGGACCACACCCTGCCAATGGCAGTAAAAGCAGCCTGTGTGACGTCACCTCCATCACGTACATCCGCCCTCCTAGTCATCTCCGTCCCCCCACCCCCACACCAACCTCCACCTCTCTTAACACCCGATTCCCTCCTCCCCCCACCCACCCACCCACCCATGATGTCATCCATACTCCCAAAGTAATCTCCGTCCCGCCACCTCCCCCAACCCCCCAACTTTCCGAAGGAACCTCCACCTCTCTTTAACACCTGATTCCCTTCTCCCTCCCCCCCCCACCCACCCATACATCCATTCTCCCAAAGCCACCTCCATCACACCCCCAGCTTCCCAAGGAAACCTCCACCTCTCTGAACACCCGATATACCCCTCTTCCTCCCCCATGACGTCATCCATACTCCCAAAGCCACCTCCATCACACCCCCAACTTCCCAAAGAAACCTCCACCTCCCTTAACACCCGATATACCCTTCTTCCTCCCCCATGACGTCATCCATACTCCCAAAGCCACCTCCATCACACCCCCAACTTCCCCAAAGAAACCTCCACCTCCCTTAACATCCGATATACCCTTCCTCCTCCCCCGTGACGTCATCCATACTCCCAAAGCCACCTCCATCACACCCCCAACTTCCCAAAGAAACCTCCACCTCCCTTAACACCCGATATACCCTTCTTCTTCCCCCATGACGTCATCCATACTCCCAAAGCCACCTCCATCACACCCCCAACTTCCCCAAAGAAACCTCCACCTCCCTTAACATCCGATATACCCTTCCTCCTCCCCCGTGACGTCATCCATACTCCCAAAGCCACCTCCATCACACCCCCAACTTCCCAAAGAAACCTCCACCTCCCTTAACACCCGATATACCCTTCTTCTTCCCCCGTGACGTCATCCATACTCCCAAAGCCACCTCCAACACACCCCCAACTCCCAAAGAAACCTCCACCTCCCTTAACACCCGATATACCCTTCTTCTTCCCCCGTGACGTCATCCATACTCCCAAAGCCACCTCCATCACACCCCCAACTTTCCAAAGAAACCTCCCCCTCCCTTAACACCCGATATACCCTTCTCCCTCCCCCATGATGTCATCCATACGCCCAAACCCCGAACCTCTCGTCCACCTCTCTTTACACCCAATTCCGTTCTTCCTTATCCCTTGTCGATAGTCTTCGATTCATTTTGTTTAATCCACACGTACGTTCCCCCTCTTTATCCCTCCCCCCCCCCCCCCCCATCACCCCCTCCCCCTCACCCCCAGGCAACTCTCTCGCTCTCTCTCTCTCCCCTCCCGCCATCTCTTAATTTTCTGTCACACACAGACACATGCATACATTTACACAATAAATAAGGAGACAGGGACAAAGGCAGACAGATTCAGCGAGACTTACAGAGAAAGAGAAAGAGGGAGAGGAGAAATAAACATACACAGACAGACACACACAAAGGGAGAGAGACACAGACACTAACTCTCTCTCTCTCTCTCTCTCTCTCTCTCTCACACACACACACACACACACACACACACACACACACACAGACCATGTCTTGCTGCTTTCCGAGTTCTATCCCATTTCCCCCCATTCATCATTTTGTTTCAGCAGATCGCGGAAGAAATCGCAACCGATTGAATCCCCAAGAGATGGCCGCTAATTTGAAACCTTCCTTTGCTTCACAAAAAGTGTGTGTGTGTGTGTGTGTGTGTGTGTGTGTGTGTGTGTGTGTGTGTGTGTGTGTGTGTGTGTGTGTGCGTGTGTGTGAGACAGAGAGAGAGACAGAGAGAGATATCTCAGAACTTAGAAATGATTTACTGCAAGGCCGCCGGCCTGTCTGCAAAGGAGATATACAAAACGCCGTAAATAAAAGGAAAAGGCATAAATATCATGGGGGAGGTGGGGGGGGGGGATCATAACTGGAAGGTATGCAAGGGATACCAGCAATCCCATATCAACTTTTTATGTTCATCTTTTAGGGAGAGACAGGCAGACAGACAGAGACGGAGAGATAGACAGAGGCAGTCAGGCAGACACAGACAGGGATCAGAGAGAGACAGACAGACAGAGAGAAAGACAGGAGAATGGCTCTGGTACCTCCCTCCCTCCCTCTCTCGCCATCTCCGTTTCTTTCGGACACACTGGAAGGAACAAGGGGCGGAGACACAAGACATAAATCACACCCCCCCCCCCCCCTCCCCACAGCCCCCCCCCCCCCACACACACCCCGTCATCATCAATACCAGACGATGACTCGCCCTTCAATCACCAATGACTTCTCACAGACACCGCCAAGACTGACTGACTGACTCTCTCTCTCTCTCTCCACGTCTGTCTTCTATCCATCCCTTCCCACTTTTATTTGTTTTGATGGGTTTTTTTATACGTGCGACGGGAAGAAACTTGAAATTATTTTGTTACGGTTCTACACATCTTGTAATTAGAAATGATTATAAACACACACACACACACACACACACACACACACATATATATATATATATGCGTGTGTGTGTGTGTGTGTGTGTGTGTGTGTGTGTGTGTGTGTGTGTGTGTATCTAACACAAAGAAAGAAAGAAAGAAAACACCTTCTCCCACAACATTCCACAGCCCCACACAACCGCCACCAAACTTTCTCCTCTCATCCTTCCCTGCCTTTGAAGCAGCTGTTGGAAAGATGATTTTCGATCAACAGGTAACAGTCTGACCTGAATCACAATGGGGAGTATCAAAATGTCATCTACACCGTCTGTGTTTCAGAGATCCATAGCCTTCCTAACCCAGGAGTGAAGAAACTGAGGGGGAAAAAAGGGTTCCTCTCTCTCTCTCTCTCTCTCTCTCTGATCATGACATGTCACAGTCTTTCTCATCACAGGTCCTTCCACCCCCTCACCCCCTGACCTTCACCCCCTCCTCCCCCTCATACCTACACGTCTACCCACTAAGCCACCCACATAACCTCTGTCCACTCTCAATGAGACTGTGTACCTGAACATGACAGCGTCTGACGTACGTGTGTGTGTGTGTTGGGGGTTGGACCGGGTGAAGGAGGGTGGAGATGTGGGATTAAGGTTACAACCACCATAATATCCGCTATGATGAAGAGTTGTGTGTGTGTGTGTGTGTGTGTGTGTGTGTGTGTGTGTGTGTGTGTGTGTGTGTGTGAACACGCAAAATTAATAACAGGCAGCAGCAGAGAGAATGGAAGGTGTTCCTCGCCCTCGGCTCACTCTTGCTCCTCCTCCTCTTCTCTTCTTTCTTCGTGAACCTGTGTATTTCTCTTTTCCTTTCTCTCTTTCTGCAGGGTCCCTCTTTCCACCTTTCTTTCTTTCCCCCTGTCCAAGTCACACATCCACTATTTCTCTCCTGCTCAACCCCTCCTACATTCGACATTCTCTCTCTCTCTCTCTCTCTCTCTATATATATATATATATATATATATATATATGTGTGTGTGTGTGTGTGTGTGTGTGTGTGTGTGTGTGTGTGTACAGGTTGGTGACCTTACATTAG
>NC_134882.1:39050360-39065360 GCF_041734735.1 Babylonia areolata
CATACATGCTGCCATAATCCAAACAAGAGAGGGGAGGGAAGAGAGAGAGAGAAGGGGGGGGGGGTAGAGGGAGGGGGCGGGGCGGGGGGAGGAGGAAAGAGAGAAGCAAAAAGATGCAGAGCAAAAAAGGAAGAAGAGGGAGAAGAAGAAGAACAACAACGACGACGACGATGACGATAATAAAAGCAACAACGACAACAACACCATCCGCATCGCCACCACAGTCAACGTGAACACAAACGAATATTTCAACAACAACAACAACAAAAATAATAATAATAATAAAATAAACAACAGCGAACAGAGAGAAGACGCCGGAGAAACGGCAGGAAGGGGGGAAAAAATGGCAAGGGGGCAGAGAGGAGGGAGAAAAGAGAGCAAAGAACGTGCTCTGAAACTCCCTACCAGTCAACCAGCACAGACATCTATCTACCTACCCGTAACACTGCTGTGCTGGCTCCAACCTGTAAATCCCCAAGGATTTAGGGTCATCGGCATCAGAAGAAAGACGGTGGAGAGAAATGGAGACGGAGGGAGGCAGGGTAGGGAGGAAGAGGGACGGGGGGGGGGGGGATATTGAACAGTCCTCTAGCTCCTATCTGACGAGGTGGGGGTTGGGGGTTAAGCTCTGTGTGTTCACGGGAAGATTAATTTTATCACCAAAACAAAGAGAATACGGTGAATGAACCAACCAACCAACCAACCAACCAACCAACGAACGAAAGAATAAAAGAAAGAATGAATGAATGAATTGAAAAAAAAAAAAAGAGAGGAATTTATCATGACCAAAAACAAAACACAATGCGATACAAATGTAAAGGACGGGATCACATGAACTCCAGCGCTGTCTTGGGTCACAAACACAGCCCCTGGTAGCGTTGTCAATACTTTTTTCTTTTTTTTTCCATTCCAGACAATGCATGTGCCCGCATCTCATCCAGCCTGTACGTATGATGCCGAGCCATGCTCTCTTTCAGGAAGCACTACTGTAAAGCACCGCACACAGTGAGATCGGATTGCGCATCACCACTTCCTGTTTCGGGTTTCAGTTTCCCAAGGAGGCGTCACTGCGTTCGGACAAATCCATAAAAGCATATCCTCTAACACCACATCTGCTAGGCTGATGCCTGACCGGCAGCATAACCCGAAACGCTTAACTCTCTCCATACGAACGGCGAAAGAGACGACGTTAACAGCGTTTCATCCCAATTACCATCATCAAAATATTGCAAGCGGAAGGCTCTTGTACTGAAGACGTGAATGTTGACAAAGAATCCCACAATTCTGACGACGGAAGCTAAAGGTTGGGTCATTCAGACACCCACTGGACATCCGAGGGGTCTGTGTAGAGGAGAAGAGAGGACTGGTCGTACTGAGTGAGTTAACCATGCTTTGAGTGCATACATACACTATATATCGGGTGTCCCACCCAAAAAGTAAACCACTTTTTGACAAGTATTTTCTCAGTGACAGAGAAACCGAATTCATTGAAAATCAGGCAAGGAAATTCCTTTACGATCTTTCTTCCACCCCAGCCTTTCTCCTTGAAACAGTTTTCAATGGTAACCTTATCACTTTCACTCAAAGGCATGGTTGATCCTTCCAAACTGAAACTTTGGACAAAACTGATTTTGGATACAGACAATAAAAACAAACAAACAAAAAAACAAAAACAAAAAACAACAACAAAAAAACAATAGACTTGACGCCCAGACAGACTATTTTTAGACTGACACTGGTTGACAAGATGTCAACACCTGGCAGCTGGCATGAACATGATGAAGGTCACACTGCACAGCTCTAATACTGAATTTTTTTTTTTTTTTTTTTTTTTTTTACATGCTGATTTGAATCTTACAATACTCGCATAATTTACGTCCGAACTTTTAGATATTTTGCAGACTTGTTGATGATACCCTAAGGTTACTGTGTGGAAATTTTTTAATGAATTCGGTTTCTCTGTCACTGAGAAAATAATTGTCAAAAAGCGGTTCACTTTTGGGGGGGGCACCCCGATATATGTGGATTTCTTCTGAAGAATTTTCCCACGGGACAACGCTCTCGTTGCAAATGGTTCTGTTTCAGTGCGCCGAGTGCGTGCTGCACACGGGACCTCGGTATATAATATTATATCATCTCATCCAGATGACTAGACTCTCAGACTGATTTTCCAGTCAAACTTGGGAGAAAGGGCGAGAGTGGGAATTGAACCCAAGCTCTCATGGACTCTCTATATTGGCAGATGAGCGTCTTAACCATTCTGCCACCTTCCTCCTTGACCTTTCATCCGCCTGAATCAAAGCTGCGCGCGTGCATGCGTGTGAATTGCTGGTGTGTGAGTGCTTTGCATGGTCTCTGCACAAGATTCGGCGCTATTCAAGTACTTTATCATCATTTTCATCTTCATCGTCACAGTAAAAACAACAACAACAACGTCATAATGATAACATAATGTTGGTGACGGTCTCCACTTCAGTCCGACATGCACAGTGTCAAGCTCGTGGACTAAGGAACTAACAGAGAGTTCACGAAGACAGCACGCGCACGCTGATAAATCAACATGCTGACACCGAACCAACTCAAGAAACGATACAGTAGCAGCAGCAGCAGCAGCAGCGCGGGATCCCCTCTGGTGAGTGACCTCATGGCATCCAAACACTGCCAGCTCCCTGTGAAGTGATGCTCTTGGGGACTGCAAGGCAACAAACTCTCAGATAATTCTTTGTTATCCTGGGATATGAGATTTTTATTTTTTTTTTTTTTTTTTTAATTATCATCAACGGATCTCCAGATTTCAACCTGCCCTCCCAAAGTTAACAGACCGATTTTTTTTTTCTTAGGTTCAAGTTTTTGACAGGTTTATTTTGGATGCTGAGAAAGCCGGGGAGAGAGTGGGAGGTGTAACAGCAGAAGAGGGGAGAAGGGAAAAATGCGATCGGTCTGAAGCTAAAGCTGACTGAACAGCCAACCTTTCGCTGACACAGTAAAATTATGTGAATAAATAAATAACACAGCTGCAGCTGCACAGAGAGAGAGAGAGAGAGAGAGAGAGAGAGAATTACACGCGCACGCACGCAAAGAGAGAGAGATATATATATACACGCGCACGAATGCAAAGAGAGAGAGATACACGCGCACGCACGCAATGAGAGAGAGAGAGTGAGTGACATACACGCGCGCACGCACACAGAGAGAGAGAGAGACAGAGACAGAGAGAGAGACAGTGAGAGAGAGACAGAGAGAGACGTGTAGTGTGGCACGAGAGAACAAAGCAGGACAGGAAAGTGAGGGAAACAATTGTTTCTCGGTCTCTGTCTCTGTCTCTCTCTCCCTGCGTCTCCTCCCCCTCTCTCTCCCTCTCTCCCTCATTCCTCAAAAAACGTTTCGCAAGCCAAAGCAGACAGGGAGCCGCCCGTCCCAAGGGGAAATTGCCACACTAAGACAAGGGATTTGGGGCTTTGTCAATCCCACCACCTCCTCACTCCACCACCACAACACCCCTCCTTTTTCCTCCTGCACCACCATCTCCATTACCCATTCTCTGCATCCCCTCCCTCCCGTACCTCCCACCCTTGCACCCCCCACCACCACCACCCAGACCCCCAAACTCCCACCCCTCTCATCTTCCCCTTTTATCGGGATCTTAACGTCAACTGGGGGATGGCTTCTTGCATTCTTCCATCCATGGCGAGAAAAAAAAAAAAAAAAAGTTGTGGCACAGACTGAGACAACTTGTCAATCTTTGCTTTCTCAAGCAGCGCGCGCGCGCGCGCGTGTGTGTGTGTGTGTGTGTGTGTGTGTGTGTGTGTGTGTGTGCATGCGCGCGCGTGCGTGCGTGCGTGTGTGTGTGTGTGTGTGTGCGTGCATGCGCGCGCGTGCGTGTGTGTGTGTGTGTGCGCGCGCGCGTGAGGGGGAGGGGTGATGATGATGAGGGGGGTTTGATGGGTGTGGGTGTGAGTTTGTGCGTGCGCGTTTGCATCGCGAGCACGCATGTGTGAGTGAGTGTGTGGGGGGTGAGAGGTGGGTTGGGTGGGAGTGTGTGTGGAGGGTGGAGGGGGGAGGGGTTGTTCGAGCGCGCGCGAGCTCATGGCACGCACATGGACACACATTTGCGTGTGTTGCTGCTGTGTGAGCATGCTAGTTCTTGTAGTAGTTGTACTACTACCACTACTATTACTACTACTACTACTAACACTTCCTTGACTACAAAAAAGTCAACAAAAAAAAACAAAAACAAACAAAACAAAAAAAAACAAAAAAACATGACGCATGTTCATGAATTCATGAGGGTTCTGGATTCCATCGCCATCTTCTTTCATCCAAGGCACAATCGTCCTCATTATCATGGATCCTATTGCTGCTGCTACTTTTGTTGCTATTGGTATTGCATCATGGACATGATCATAATTCCCGCATTATCGTGGATGCCGTTTGTTGTTGCTGCCATGCACTGCTGTTGCTATTTCACGAGTGTGTGTGTGTGTGTGTGTGTGTGTGTGTGTGTGTGTGCGCGCGAGCGCGCACGCGCGCGCGCGTGCGTGTGTCTGTGAGCGCGCGTGTGTGCGTGCATGCGTGTGTGTGATCTACTATGATCACAAAGTCATGTCTTTTTTTTTTGGTCACAGCTTATAGGAGTGAACCCATATTTGTCTTTAAAATCTTGTCAGGAACCATTTATAGATGACTAAAAAAAAAAAAAAAATTTTTTAATCACATCAAGAAATGAGGACAGGTGAAGAGGAGGAGTAGGAGGAGGGGTATCAGCAAAACAAACAAAGTAATGTCAACACACGCACGCGCGAACGAACACACACACAGAGACACAGACACAGACACACACACACACACACACACACACGTCTTCTGACGCTGACCAAGGTACAACTTGTGTTCAGATCCCCGAAAGACGAAGGCAAACTACCCAACACAAAAACCCTTATTAAGGGCCAGCAGCATTATGACGGGACCCCCCCCCAGTTGGGATCATAATGGATTGTGGAGGGAGGGGGGGGGGGAAAGAGACCATGGTAGAATGGAGTTCAACGAACTGTTAACTGCCTTGCTCAAGGTGTTCAGTGCTTGGGGGAAGCGGGGGGGGGGGGGAGGTGGGGAGGGGGGGGGGCGGCGGAAGCGTGTCTTGGAAGATATGAAGGATCCCTCGCCCGAGGGTGATGGGAGTCCTTGGATGTATCTGCCTGTCTGTCTGGTGGGTGTGAAGGCTCGTCGACACGGCGTTCCAAAACTAAGAGCTGGGGGGTGGGGAGGGTGGGGGTGGGGGGCCTTGGGGGGTCCTGGCTGTTTGAAGAAGGGGTGTGACCGTGTCATGTCCTGGTTGGGTGTCTGGCGTTCCATGAGGGGGTAGGGGGGTGGGGGAGGAGGGGGGCGGGGGGTCCTGGTTGTTTGTAGAGAGCTGGAGTTAGTCAGAGAGTGGGGGGGGGGGGGATAGGGAGGGAGGATGAAAGGAAATGATAAAGGCTGGTGGTGGTGGTGGTGGTGGTGGGGGGGTGGGGGTAGGATGAAAGGAAATGATGAAGTCTGGTGGTGGTGGTGGTGGACAAAACAGAACCGCCCCCCCCCTCCCCCCACCCACCCCCAAGCCAGTGGAGTGGTGGCCGAGCCGCAACACCCCTGCATAAGAAGCGAGTGTGCACGAGTTCCAGTCCGATTCGACGGCCCGGTTTTTTTTTGTTTTTTTTGTTTTGTTTGTAGGGATGTGTGTGCTTGTAGGGATGTATGTGTGTGTGTGTGTGTGTGTTATTTTGTTTTTGTTGGGTTTGTTGGTTTTTTTGTGGAATTTTTTTGTTTGGTGTGTGTGTGTGTGTGTGTGTGTGTGTGTGTGTGTGTGTGTGTGTGTGTGTGTGTGTGTGTGTGTTTAGTTCTTGTTTTGTTTTCTTTTGTTTTGTTTTTTACCCCACTTCCCCGCCCTCCGCTAGAACTTGAGTGGTGATGGCTTGGGTAGTAATAGCCATTCGGATTCGTCAAACCACTGTCCCGTGTACAACGGCATGCACTTAATTAGGTAGCGCACGTAAATGAACCCACGACAACAAATAAGTTCTTGTCACTGGCAAAATTCTATTTAGAAGAGAAAAAAAATAATAATAATAATAATAACAATAACAACAACAATAATAATAACAATAACACAAAATTCACTTCGATCGAAAAACACACACTCGCAGATAGAAAAAGGGTGTGTGTGTGTGGAGGGGGGGCGGGGGGGGGGGGGGGGGGTTGCGGGGAGGGGGGGGGGGGTAATTGCACTGTGGCGGCTCGCTCTTCGGGAACCAGTTGCACTGCTCGGACGGAAGAGCCTAGTATGGTCGTAACCCGCTACGAACTGTGTGTAGTATAGGAACTGACCAGTGGCGTAGTTCGGTCAACGTAGGCATTTAGTCACGTGTAACTGTCAAAAAGTTAGAACCAAGCAATGCAGCTGGCTCCTGGCAGCAGGGGCCGAGCAGCTGGAAGTTCTCACAGAACCGAGTACACTGTTGTAACGCTGCAACACAATATTCAATGCTGCAGTAATCTCAGTCACAACTTGGTGCGCTTGCGCGCGCAGGCACGCACTCACTCGCATGCTCGCTCAGGCAAGCACACATTATAAATCAACCGCATACACACACACACACACACACACACACACACAGAGAGAGAGAGAGAGAGAGAGAGAGAGAGAGAGAGAGAAATATTTTCGCCGGCAACAATAATTATGTACCTGGTGACAATATATGCCGCAACAACGTCCACCCCTCTTCTTCTTCCTCTTCCTCGCCTACTACGCAACTCGAGACTGTTGAGATGGACCCTGCACCAGGCATATCACAATGATAATATCCAGTCCTTCCTCCATACCATATAATCTTCCTCTCCCTCCCCTCCCCCCAACACACACTATCTGTCCAGGACAAGTTTATGTTGCTTATGGACGATTGAACAAGTCGTATCATGTTGTTGCAGATGATGTTCCTATTCTGGACAAAAAGAAGACTAAACAACAACACCACCACCAACAAGTATCTTGACTGTTAAATACGAGAGAAAAAAAAAAAAAATCTGCTGTGTAGTTCCTATTGCTGGTGGTGGTTGGGTATGAGAACAAGAAGTTCTGCATATATTTATTGCTATTGTTATTGTTACTGCTGCTGTTACTGCTGCTGTTGCTGCTGCTGTTGCTGTTGCTGTTCCAGTATAAAACTTTCCCATGGCGAGCTACAACAGGGCGAGCATTCCCATGGAGGGCAGAAAAAAGCGTTTCAAGGACACGCTGAAGTCCTCCCTGAAGGCTTTCAACATCAACCCAGACACATGGGAGCAGGCAGCTATGGACAGGTCCGCATGGCGCTCTGCCTTTTGTTTCAAAGGTGACGTGATCTGTGAAGCCACCAGAAAAAGTTGCATTGCTCGGACGGAAGAGCCTCGTATGGTCGTAACCCGCTACTAACTGTGTGTAGTATGGAACTGACCAATGGCGTAGTTCGGTCAAGGTAGTCATTTAGTCACGTGTAACTGTCAAAACGTTTGAACCAAGCAATGCAACTGGCTCCAGGACAGCTGTTCCTTAGCATCGGAGACCGGCGCGGAAAACCCGAGCCTTGGAAACCACCTCCCCCCACCCCACCCCCCTCCCCAACTGCCGCCACCATCCCCTGCCCACACTGCCTGAGAACCTTCAATACCAAGGTGCAGATTGGACTCATCAGCCATCTACGCACACGCCGACCCCAACAACCCCAGCCCCAGGATGACTGAGATGGTCGTCGTCTTGTTAAGGGACAAACAACACATTAGCGTAATCAGAATGATGATAATGATGGCGGAAGTGGCGATAGTAGAAACCAGATACATGTAGCAAATCAAAGAGAGAGAGAGAGAGAATGACTGAGTGTGAGAGAGAGTGAGAGGGAGGGAGGGGGGCGGTGGGGGGTCGGGGGGGGGGGGGAGAGGGGGGTCGGTGGAAGACACAGGGAGACGTGTACGCGTGGGGACAGAGAGACAGCAGCAGCAGACAAAAAAAAAAAAAAAAAAAAAGGGGGGGGGAAGGGGGGGGGGGGGGGGGGGCTTCATGAGTCAAGACTGAACATACAGGTGGACGATCACTCAAAACTAAATGCAGCTTCATTTCAAAATCAAGTCAGCTCTTTTGAACAACTGGAGCTGATGATGTGACTCCCGCAAAATGTGTGCTAGCGTATGTGTGTGCTATATGACACCTCCATCTAAAATACTGCTGAATAGCCTATTGTTGATGCATAATGACCTGCTGTTAATTACACGTTACAGTCTGCTGTTAACTACACGTGTATACGGTTAATTACAGAGCGATATTTTATGCCTTTCCTCTATCTGCGATTGTTGTATGTGCATGACTGTGATTACTGTATCATGTAACGTTTACTTTAAGTCAACACCAAAGCATGTTCATGTCTTGTATGTATTTCTGTATCGATGTAGGTATATATATATATATATATATATATATATATATATATATATATATCCATAAATGTCCACACACACACACACACACACACACACACACACACAGTGTTCTTTCTGTAATTTTCTTACATGTCAGCAACAGACATCCCCGCCTCCCCACACGATAATAATGATAACCAATCCACCACAAAGAATACTACCACATATTTATGCCCCGCCATGAACAGAGGGCAGGCTGGGGGAGGAGGGGGGAGGCCAGGAGGGGATGCGGTGTGTGGGGGGGGATAGACACCACCACCACCACCACCACCACGACACTAACTAGTGAACTGATGAACTGAAAAGGTGGTCACAACAACACCACCAAACAACACCACCTCCGTCAAAACCATTGTTGAAGACCACGACCACGACGACGGCGAAGACGAAGAAGACGACAACAACGACAACGACAACGACGACATCTGCATGACTTGCGTGGTGGACGCGCGGAAAGCTTTTTGCACTTGCTTTTTCTTGGGCCATGCGAACAGGCTGGTGACACTGTGCGTGTGTGTGTGTGTGTGTGTGTGCAGGCGATGCGAGAGCGACAGATATGGGAAGGGGAGGCGAGGGGGGGGGGGGACAGAGAGAGAGAGAGAGAGAGAGAGAGAGAGAGAGTCGCAGCGAGGAGAGAGAGTTGACGCCGGCAGCTGAGCATGCGCGCGCGTGCAAGAGTAGGAGTGGGTGAGTGTGTGTGTGTGTGTGAGCTTCTGTGGAGGGGATAGACAGATCGCTACTGCCGGCAGTTTCGTTCGTCGGGACTTGACTGTCAGGAGGTGTGGGCTTCGTTTGGAAAACGGTGCTTGTGGCTTCTGTGGTGTTCTGCGGAAAATCCTCAAGTGAGAGAGCTTACTACTACTACTACTACTTACTACAGGTGGCTGGGTGGGGGTGGCTCTGTGTGTGTTTGTGTCTGTGTCTGTGAGTTTATGTGTTTGTATTTTGCGCGTGTGAAAATATGTGTACGTGTGTGTGTGTGTAGTGAACTATATGCGTGTCTGAAGTGTGTGTGTGTTGTGTGTGTGTATCTGTCTGTCCGTGTATGTTGTGCGTGTTGAGTGCATTTTGTGTATGTGAAATGTGTGTGTGTGTGTGTGTGTGTGTGTGTGTGTTCGCGCGTGTAATTGAATCTGTGTGTGTGTGTGTGTGTGTGAAGTTTTTATCCTCGTGTATCCAAAGAAGTGAAGGCGTATAAAACGGAGGGGACCTGCCGGACGCACAACAAAAAAACAAATAAACTTTTATACTGTGGTGTACAGTCAATGCCCTGAAGTAAACAAGTAGCTGCCGCGTGGATTCACCGCAGACACGGCAAGGAAACCTTGACTCGTTCGTTCGTTCGTTCTTTAGTTTAACTCTCTCCATACGAACGGCGAAAGAGACGACGTTAACAGCGTTTCACCCCAATTACCACCATCAAAATATTGCAAGCGGAAGGCTCTTATACTGAAGAGGTGAATGTTGACAAAGAATACCACAATTCTGACGACGGAAGCTAACGGTTGGGTCATTCAGACACCCACTGGACATCCGAGGGGTCTGTGTAGAGGAGAAGAGAGGACTGGCCGTACTGAGTGAGTTAACGTCTTTTCACTGTAAGTGATATTAGACGAGAAACCTTGACTCGCGCGTACACAGCTTTTCACTAAGGATACATAAAAAAAAAACCCAACAGAAGTTTACCTTGATTACAAAATACTACTACTACTACTATTACCAATAATGATAATAATAATAATAATAATGTGAACAACAACAACCTACTACTACTATGAGTCATGAGTATGAGTGGAGTGATGGCCTAGAGGTAACGCGTCCGCCTAGAAAGCGAGCGAATCTGACCGCGCTGGTTCGAATCACGGCTCAGCCGCCGATATTTTCTCCCCGTCCACCAGACCCTGAGTGGTGGTCTGGACGCTAGTCATTCGGATGAGACGATAAACCGAGGTCCCGTGTGCTACCATGCACGTAGCGCACGTAAAAGAACCCACGGCAACAAAAGGGTTGTTCCTGGCAAAATTCTGTCGAAAAATCCACTTCGTTTGGAAAAACAAATAAAACTGTACGCAGGAATTTTTTTTTTTTTAATGGGTGGCACTGTAGTGTAGCGACGCGCTCTCCCTGGGGAGAGCAGCCCGAATTTCACACAGAGAAATCTGTTGTGATAAAAATGAATACAAATAATAATAATAATAATAATGAAAAAGAAGAAGGCTCTGTGTACAAACCGGCAGGGACAGGAACAATCCACCCCTCTCCCCCACCACGCCTCCCGAACCCTTCAAGTTCAAGACACCCCTCTTGCTTTCTCAAACCTTGCAAAATAATTGATCTGATTCATCCATCATCATCATCATCATCATCATCATCATCATCATCATAATAATAACCTTATGTGATCGAACAGTACTCATCGTGTCAAGCGATGCGCGAGGCGTGAGAACTGGGGCGGCGACAGAGAATCGAACCACGTACTAATAACATAAGTGATCGTGTAGGTCAACGTTATCAGCTATCAAGTCCTCTGAATCCCCAGTGAAAGAAGTGGGAACCACGTGCTCGATAAGAAAAAGACAGTGTGAGTGACGAACTAAGCGAAAGGAGGACTTATGAACTGCTCTGTACTGAAGACACTGACGGCACAACCCTGTGTGCTGTGGTGGTAGTGGTGGTGCTGGTGCTGGTGGTGTCAACGGTATTGTGAACGACTTCCAGGTTTGTGGATTTCTTTCACGAACTGCAGTCTGTGTGTGTGTGTGTGTGTGTGTGTGTGTGTGTGTGTGTGGAGGAGGAGGAGGAGGAAGAAGATGACATAATGGTTAAGGCGCTCATCTGCCAATACAGAGGTTCCGTGTGGGTCTGGGTTCGAATTCCGCTCTCCTCCCTTTCTCCTCCCATGTTTGACTGGAAAATCAAACTGAGCAACTAGTCATTTGAATGAGACGATAAACCCGAGGTCCCGTGTGCAGCATGCACTTCGCGCAATGAAAAAGAACCCATGGCAACGAGAGTGTTGTCCTCTGGCAAAATTCTGTAGAAGAAACCCAGTCTGATGGGGGGTACATAATTATATATGCATGCACTCAAGGCCTGACTAAGCGCGTTGGGTTATGCTGCTGGTCAGGCATCTGCCTGGCAGATGTGGTGTAGCGTATATGGATTTGTCCGAGCACAGTGACGCCTGCTGGACGCTGCCCATAGGGGGTTTTGTTGTTGGTGATTTTTTTCAAATGTACTCCTAATTATTTCAAATGTTCATCTTGGATTCCACTCCACCCACCCACCCCCTCCCCCGTCTATCCCGTTTCCCTCAACTTTTACCGTACAACCTGTGTGTGTCTCTGTGTGTGTCTCTGTGTGTGTGTGTATGTGTGTGTGTGTGTGTGTGTATGTGTGTGTGTGTGTGTCTGTCTGTCTGTGTGTATCTGTGTGTGTGTGTGTGTGTGTGTGTGTGTCTGTGTGTGTGTGTGTGTCTGTGTGTGTGGGCGTGTGTTGTGTGTGTGTGTGTGTGTATGTCTATGTTTATGTCTGTGTCTGTGTGTGGACCTCCCACTATGTCTGCCTGCCTGTCTGCATCGTCTGTCCGCGTGTCTATCTCTGACCGTCCGTCCGTCCCTCCCTCCCTCCCTCTCTCTCTCCCTCCCTCCCTCCCGTTCGGCATACTGATGACAGAAACTGAAGGTATGATACTTTCACTTGCAAAATATGTATCTGAGGCAATAAATATATGGAAAACGTCCATCATCGGTCCAAATACTCATCAATCAATTAAAAATGAGTACGGGTTCTATGAGGAAAAAAAAAAAGCATAGATAAAAAGGAAGGGTTACATTTGGATGGTCACTCTCGAATTTGTAATTATATGATGTGTTTGTATTGATATGATGAGTGTTGATGCTGAAGCATAAACAGTTATTTCAGGATTTATAAATTATATGTACTTTAGTATATGTTTGTATTGATACGATGTGTGTCGATGTTACATGCGTAAATATATATTACATGATTTATATTTACTTTGTTTTCTGTGTACTGTCCAAACCTTGGAGACGAACGACTGGGGGGAGGGGGGGGAGGCACATTACCCCCCCCCCCCCCCCCACCCCCTCCCCCAACCTCCCATCACATGTACTTAAGGTAATGACACAGTGCCAAAGTATCGCAAATCTCATCAGTTTAGGTTGTTTCGATGCTGGTTTTTGTGTGTGGGGTTTTTTTTTTCCCCTTTCTTTGCACCATTTTGTTCTGATTAGTACCAACTATCTCACTAGAGCTTTTCAGCTAATGACATTAAACATTTGAGTGTTCAGTGTTCTCTCTCTCTCTCTCTCTCTCTCTCTCTCTCTCTGTATCTATCTAGCTATCTATCCCTCTCTATCTCTCTCTCTCCATCCATCGGTTTCAGACAACTAGAGGAGGAGGAACGTGGCGGAAGAAGAAAAGGACAGAGCCATTGTCAGACAGAGGGGGTGGGGGCGTCGGGGGGGAAGAGGCTAGAAAGGGAGAGAGATAGAGAGAGAGGGAGGAGACAAGGAGAATGAGGGAGGATTCAGACACGGGTATGATATTTTATTCATATTTAAGGTCTTTAGTCTGGTGGGTTTATGAGGGTTTACATGCAGACAGCCCGACAGAGAGAGAGACAGAGGGAGAGAGACAGATGGACAGACAGACAGAGACACAAAGAGAGAGAGAGAGAGACAGACACACTGACAGAGACAAACAGACACAGACAGACAGACAGAGAGGGAGAGACAGACAGACAGACAGAGAGAGAGAGGGGGGAGAGACAGACAGACAGACAGAGAGGGAGAGAGAGGGAGGGGGAGACAGATATAGACAGAGACACACAGAGAGAGTGGTGGAGAAGAGAGACACAGACAGAGAGACACAGAGCTACGGCAGACAGACAGACAAAGAACTACATATACACAGACACATAGCGACAGGAAAGACAGAATAGAGGGCCAGAGACAGACACAGAGACAGAAAAACCTTCAGGCGAAACACATAATGACAGACAGACAGACAGAAAGACAAAGAACTACATATACACACACACACAGACATATAGCGACAGGAATGAGAGAAGAGAGGAACAGAGACAGACACAGAGACAGAAAAACCTTCAGGCGAAACACATAATGACAGATAGACAGACAGACCGACAGACAGAAAGACAAAGAACTACATATATACACACACACAGAGACATATAGCGACAGGAAAGAGAGAATAGAGGGGCAGAGACAGACACAGAGACAGAAAAACCTACAGGCGAAACCCATAATGACAGATCGACAGACAGACCGACAGAAAGACAAAGAACTACATATACACACACACAGACACATAGCGACAGGAAAGAAGAGAAGAGAGGAACAGAGACAGACACAGAGACAGAAAAACCTTCAGGCGAAACACATAATGACAGATAGACAGACAGACCGACAGACAGAAAGACAAAGAACTACATATATACACACACACAGAGACATATAGCGACAGGAAAGAGAGAATAGAGGGGCAGAGACAGACACAGAGACAGAAAAACCTACAGGCGAAACCCATAATGACAGATCGACAGACAGACAGACAGAAAGACAAAGAACTACATATACACACACACAGACATATAGCGACAGGAATGAGAGAAGAGAGGAACAGAGACAGACACAGAGACAGAAAAACCTTCAGGCGAAACACATAATGACAGATAGACAGACAGACCGACAGACAGAAAGACAAAGAACTACATATATACACACACACAGAGACATATAGCGACAGGAAAGAGAGAATAGAGGGGCAGAGACAGACACAGAGACAGAAAAACCTACAGGCGAAACCCATAATGACAGATCGACAGACAGACAGACAGAAAGACAAAGAACTACATATACACACACACAGACATATAGCGACAGGAATGAGAGAAGAGAGGAACAGAGACAGACACAGAGACAGAAAAACCTTCAGGCGAAACACATAATGACAGATAAACAGACAGACAGACCGACAGAAAGACAAAGAACTACATATACACACACACAGACATATAGCGACAGGAAAGAGAGAAGAGAGGAACAGAGACAGACACAGAGACAGAAAAACCTTCAGGCGAAACACATAATGACAGATAGACAGACAGACAGACAGACAGAAAGACAAAGAACTACATATACACACACACAGACATATAGCGACAGGAAAGAGAGAAGAGAGGAACAGAGACAGACACAGAGACAGAAAAACCTTCAGGCGAAACACATAATGACAGATAAACAGACAGACAGACCGACAGAAAGACAAAGAACTACATATATACACACACACACAGACATATAGCGACAGGAAAGAGAGAAGAGAGGAACAGAGACAGACACAGAGACAGAAAAACCTTCAGGCGAAACACAATGACAGATAGACAGACAGACAGACAGACAGACAGAAAGACAAAGAACTACATATACACACACACAGACATATAGCGACAGGAATGAGAGAAGAGAG
>NC_134882.1:39082860-39095360 GCF_041734735.1 Babylonia areolata
AGCACACAACAGAGATAAGACGGCAGACAGACAACTCCTGACAAATCCCCCACCCCCCCCCCCCACCCCAACCGCCTGCCACCCTGGGGAGAGGAGGGGTGTGGAATCATAGAGAGAAGGGAGGAGGTGAGGTGTGTGTGTGGGGGGGTGGGGTGCGGGGGGGGGGTGGGGTCTGGGGATAGGGAGGGGGCAGACTTTTCATGATTGGACATCTCTTCCATGCACTGACCGTCGCGCGCGCCGATAGTGCAACAGGGGAAGAGGGGTGGGGGATGACGGAGGGAGGGTGTGTGTGTGGGGGGGGGGGGAAGGGGGGAAACTGGTAGAGCAAGGGAAGGGGGAGCAGGGAGGAGGGGCCTGGTGGGGCGGGGCGGGGCGGGAGAAGGGGGTCCTGGGGTCCGATGCAACAGCAGAAGCCATCAGTCCTCCATCCATCAGTCCAGGCCATCAGCTCCCTCCGCTCAGAGATGGCGGGCGGGCTCGATGCGTCAAGAACAAACACGGGGCTGGTCCGTCCTGCCATTGATGAAGCGACCCGAAGTCATCATCATCAATGGGAATGGCCCCAAAGCATCAAAACAGACCAGACTGGTCGATGGAAAGGCCACAACATCAACAATTCAAACTCTCGACGGAAAGGACACAGAATCAACAATTCAGACTTGATCAAGAGAATGGCCACAACATCAACAATTCAGACTGATCGATGAAAGGCCACAGCATCAACAATTCAGACCTGATCAAGAGAATGGCCACAACATCAACAATTCAGACTTGATCAAGAGAATGGCTACATCAAGAATCCAGATTTGTCAATGGAATGGCCACAACATCAACGATTCAGACTGGTCAATGGAATGGCCCAAAGCATCAATAATTCACACTTGATCAAGAGAATGGCCACAGCCTAAAAAAAAACAAAAAAACAACAACACAGACTTGATCAAGAAAATGGCCGCAGCATCAACAATTCCGACTGATGAAGAGAATGGCCACACCATCAACAAATCAGACTTGTCAATGGAGTGGCCCAAAGCATCAACAATTCAGACTTGTCAATGGAGTGGCCCAAAGCATCAACAATTCAGACTTGTCAATGGAGTGGCCCAAAGCATCAACAATTCAGACTTGTCAATGGAGTGGCCCAAAGCATCAACAAATCAGACTTGTCAATGGAGTGGCCCAAAGCATCAACAATTCAGACTTGTCAATGGATTGGCCCAAAGCATCAACAATTCAGACATGTCAATGGAGTGGCCCAAAGCATCAACAATTCAGACTTGTCAATGGAGTGGCCTAAAGCATCAACAAATCAGACTTGTCAATGGAGTGGCCTAAAGCATCAACAAATCAGACTTGTCAATGGCGTGGCCCAAAGCATCAACAATTCAGACTTGTCAATGGAGTGGCCCAAAGCATCAACAATTCAGACTTGTCAATGGAGTGGCCCAAAGCATCAACAATTCAGACTTGTCAATGGAGTGGCCCAAAGCATCAACAAATCAGACTTGTCAATGGAGTGGCCCAAAGCATCAACAATTCAGATTGATCAAAGGCATAGCCGCAACATCAACAATTCAGACTTGTCAACAAAATGGCCACGGCATCAACAAAAATTCAGTCTCATCAAGAGAACGGCCACAGCATCAACAATGCAGACGTGATCAACGGAATCTACACAGCATCGTCAATTCAGACTCGATCGAGAAAATGGCCACAGTTCGTTTATTTCGTTCGTTTATTTATTTATTATAGTCTGTTCATCTAAGACGATGATATTAGACTGAACATAAATGATATTATTATTATTTGGATTATTATAATTTCTATTATTATCATTTCTATCATAATGATGATTGTTATTATTAATTCCATACTTTTCAACAACAAAAAATGACCACAGTATCAATCAATAATTCATTGTTCTGACTGTCAACGGAACGGCGTGGGGATTCGAACCTGAACACTCGCTTCATAGTCGGGCCAGGGGACCCATCACCACGACAACCGCATCAGTCATGGTCACGGTGACACCCCCAACCCCACCCGACCCCACTCTTTCCTCGCTCTCCTCTCTCTCCCTTCCCTTTCCAACGCTCTCTCTCTCTCTCTCTCTCTCTCTCCGGGATCCCGGATGGCTATTATTTTCCAATCACTTTAACGATGTCCAAAGGTCAACAGGATTGTTTTTCGTTGCCGGAGAGAGCTAGAGGTGAAGGGGGGGGGAGGGTAAGGGGAGGGAGGGGAAGGTTCTGGGGAGGCTGGGGGGAGAGGAGGAGGGGGGGTAAAGGAAAAAAAAAATCAAGAACTATTTTTTTTCTTTTATTTAAAGGATAGTGACAGACAGAGGCAAAGAGACAAACAGACAAAGTGAGGCTGACAGACACATCTAAATACATCCAATAATTACTTCATTTAATAATATGAATCTCTCTCTCTCTCTCTCTCTCTCACACACACACACACACACACACACACACACACACACACACCACACCACACACACACACAGTCGACTACACACAACACACATAACGTAATTATTACATAATTACACTCGCATGCGGGGAGATCACGTGAGGACTGAATTTTTGCAACAACTGAAATAAATACACTCTCCAAGCAAATGATAGCAAACTTTTAAACTTTCCCCGCAACTGCTTTACTCAAACCGCGTTACCTAAAACTTCCAAACCCTTTTTCGCCTCCTTCCGACAATCATGTTAGCCCTCAGACAATCACATTAGCCAGTTCACAATCCTGCCTGCCTTGTGACACCTTAAAAACCCTGGCAACAATCACGTAACACTGATTAACTGTCTCTTAATCTCGACACGAGACACTTGCTGCTTGCAGGGCGAAAACGTGACAGTATAGTTACACTGTTACACACCAGCGGGGGAGAGGGGGAAGGGGGCGGGGGAGGGAGGATGGAAGGTGGGGAGGAGAGGAGAGGGGGGAGAGGGCAGGGCGAAATCGTGACAGCTAACACTGTTGCAGTTAACTGGAGCTTCGACGTTAAAAATGTCACCTTGTCAATTTTCAGATCGCAATCAGTCTGACTACTCTAACACGTGGGTGTGTTCGCACGCGCGTGTGTGTGGGTGTGGGGTGGGGTGAGGTGAAGGGGGGGGGGGAAGAGAGAGAGAGAGAATAATAGGTAGGGAAGGAAGGGGTTGGGGGAAGAGAGAGAGAATAATAGGTAGGGAAGGAAGGGGTTGGGGGAGAGAGAGAGAGAGAGAATAATAGGTAGGGAAGGAAGGGGCTGGGGGAAGAGAGAGAGAGAGAATAATAGGTAGGGAAGGAAGGGGCTGGGGGAAGAGAGAGAGAGAGAATAATAGGTAGGGAAGGAAGGGGTTGGGGGGAGAGAGAGAGAGAGAATAATAGGTAGGGAAGGAAGGGGTTGGGAGGAGAGAGAGAGAGAGAGAATAATAGGTAGGGAAGGAAGGGGTTGGGGGAAGAGAGAGAGAGAGAGAATAATAGGTAGGGAAGGAAGGGGTTGGGGAGAGAGAGAGAGAGAGAATAATAGGTAGGGAAGGAAGGGGTTGGGGGAGAGAGAGAGAATAATAGGTAGGGAAGGAAGGGGTTGGGGAGAGAGAGAGAGAGAGAATAATAGGTAGGGAAGGAGAGAGAGAGAGAGAGAGAGAATAATAGGTAGGGAAGGAAGGGGTTGGGGGAGAGAGAGAGAATAATAGGTAGGGAAGGAAGGGGTTGGGGGGAGAGAGAGAGAGAGAATAATAGGTAGGGAAGGAAGGGGTTGGGGGGAGAGAGAGAGAATAATGGGTAGGGAAGGAAGGGGTTGGGGGGAGAGAGAGAGAATAATAGGTAGGGAAGGAAGGGGTTGGGGGGAGTCGGGAGGCGTTTAACTGTCGGGACATCAACCACAGAAACAGACGGCCGATTAAGTATGTGCGCACATTCGAGAGTATGTGTGTGTGTGTGTGTGCGAACGCGCGTGCGCACACACACACACACACACACACACACACACACACACACACACACACGCCCGATTGAGCGCGTGCTCAATTCAAACTGCACAATCAGCGTATATACATCAGCAACAGCTGCAGCCAATGTCAACAGAAACAACAAATCAATCGACTGGCAACTAAATTAAATTCCGTGAGTGGAGGCGGCACACCACTACCAACAATACTTGAGCGTGTGCCGTTATCTGCGATCACTCATTCATGCTCTCTCTCTCTCTCTCTCTCTCTCTCTGCGCGCGCGCGCACACACACACACACACACACACACACACACACACACAGGAATAGAGGGGTAAAAGAGAAGACCGGGACGAGACAGCCTTTAACCCAACCGTCCAGTTCAGTGCACTTCAGCAAAGAACAGTACAGTGTTGCACAGCACAGCAAAGTACAACTTAAAAAACAACAACAACAGAACACATTAAAAGTCAATGGCAGCAAAAAAAACACCACCACACAAGACGAAACAGCACACACCACCCTACAGAAAAAAAAACGCTCAACAACTCAACCCCATCAACTGTTTGTGTGTGTGTGTGTGTGTGTGTGTGTGTGTGCAGACGCTGTCTACAACACCGCCGACAGAATCTTCCGTGAACAGCGGCCTTCACAGCATGTGGAACCTTGCTCCTGGTGGGGAGAACGAACACATGGCTTGACGCCCGACTTTACTGCCCCAATCGCAGCGTCAACAGCAGCTTATCCCGTGGTCTTCCTCTGACGTCACCTCCATGGCGTATCTTCTTCTGCTATCCTCGTGACTTATTTGGTCCCTCTGGCAATACCACGACAAGTTCAAAGTCCATTACACCGCCACAATGCTTGGTTGTGCGTGAAATCCCACAAGTCCGTCCTCGTAACGTCGCTCTCAAATTCGTGAGATCACAGTTCTTTTGTGACGTTATCTAGCCCTTCGTCACTTCAGCACATCCACTTTGCCGACGTCATCTCAGTCCTGTCTTCAAATACGTGTGTGTGTGTGTGTGTGAGAAGACCAGCAAGCGGAGAGTTGCTCTGCTGTGAGGCATTAGTTTGTTGTTTTCCCCCTGGATTTTGTGGATCAAACCTAGCTAGCTGCGGTAAACGGGCTAGGCAGCGTTCACCGTATCCCTTTCTTGTGGGAATCCCGTTTCCGACGAGAAAACTGCAGCGTCCTATCGACCGCTTGTCTTTTAAATCATCATAAACTTCCGTTTCTTGGGGAGTGGCCTTGAAAGGAGATAAGCTGGCTGATGATCTTAACCCCTGAACACTGTGTGTAAACTGAAAGTTGTGAACCCGAGGTTGACGTGTTAGCGTACTGATTTCGTACAGCTCACACAAAACTTCAGGTTTGTATGGGCGGGCACTGCAAGGTGGAACGCCGCAGCACAAGCTTCCATCTTACAGTTGTGTGCCAGCGGCCACGTGTAGCTCTTTCCCCTGAATGATGAATGGTACCCTCATCAGGCAAAGACTCTTCAACCGTCCAACAGACATTTGGAGCTGATGTCGATCACCTGAAAGATCTTTTGGTGGCACCACGGGTGGAATGAAGCCACAACCTGCTGATCATCTTCTCCACAGCAGGTGACTGTGATTTCCAGAGCGATTCGGCGTTACGTCACAGCCATGACATTGCGTAAAGAGTGAGAGGTACAAAAGGTATGTCAGATGGAAACGTTATGCCAATTCTGCTTTTCACTGTAAAGGCTGTAAAGGTCGTGTGTGACCTTGGATAAAGTGTGTGCTTCTGCTACAGTGAATGCTTACTTGAGCATGCCAAAACTACAACCACGTTGAAATAAAATAAAATAAAATAAAATTAAAATGATTGTGCGCCCTATGCAAAAGTGTGCAGTACATCTCCGCATCTCCAGACAAGCCCAAGTCCGATGAGTGTGGGAAGCACCCCAGTTGTGGACAGTACCCGGCAGGTGTGCGTGAACGTCACCAGAGTCATGACCAGGCACCAGAACTGATTCATGCTGCCCACATCAAAACCACCAGTAGAAGCATCTCCACCCACTTCATCTCCGCACGCGCCGTCTCCACACGCCCCTGTCTGCTAGCTGTCCTCACGCCGTGCATCATGACCCACAACAGCAGCAGCAGCGGCGGCCTCAACGCCTCCCTCCCCCAGGGTGACGGCAGCGGGCTGTCAGAGCCAGAGCCGGTGCCGGTGGAGGCCTACTCCGTGGTGCTGTCCGCCACGGCCCTGGTGCTGTCGGCGGCGCTGGGAGGGGGCGGCAGCCTGACCCTCCTGCTGGCCGTCTTCCGAAGCCCGCGGGTCCGCAAGTACAGCTACACCCTTCTGCTCGTCTTTTTCTTCCTCTGTGGCGGCCTGGACCTGCTGTGGTCGCCGCTTGAGCTCTTCCACCTGCTGCACTACCACCACAGCCTCCGCCACCCGACCCGCGACTTCGCCGTGGCCACCTTCGCCGTCTACCTGCTGCTGACGGCGGGGCTGGCCATCCTGGTCACCGCCTTCTGCGCTGAGAACGTTCTGCGCCTGGCCGGCGTCTTCGGGCCCGCGATGCGCAATGCCTGGCCGCTGTCCGTCTGCCTGTCCATGGCCCTGCTCTGCCTCCTCACGGCGCTCGCCTTCCTCTCCGCCTCCCTTCACCACCACCACCCCCACCCCGACTCCCGTCCCGTCACCTACCTCGTCCTGCACGCCGCCTCCTCCGTCACGCGCGTCGCCGTGCTGACGCTGCTGGTGCTGCTGGTGGTGGTAGGGGCCGTGGCCGTGCTTCTGGCAGTGCTGACGGCCCTCAGGAGGAGGGGGAGGAGGGATGGCGGGGCCGCCAAGAGCTCCCAGAGCTTCCTGTCCTCCCAGCCCAACAACCAGTCGCACACCCTGCCCCGCTTCCTGCTCAACCAGGAGGGGGTGGAGGCGGCCTCCGGCGAGGACGTGGACAAGGTCTCCGTGTCGGCCTCCTCCGCCTCCAAGCTGCCGGGCATGATCGGGCCGGACGTCACGCCGGCCTGCCCCCCGGTCAAGAGTCCTGCCAAGCTGGCAGACCTGTCGTCGGCCCCGCCCCCTCCCTCCTCGCGGGGACCCACCATGCTGGGCGTCAACATGGCTCAGGTGGGGCAGGTCAACGTCGTGTTCTGACCTTAACCTCGTACTCTGTGTGTGTGTGTGTGTGTGTGTGTGTGCGTGTGAGTGTGCCTGTGTGAAAAGAACCCCGATCTCACTTATCATTCCATTTTTACGCGAGGTACATAAACCGAACACCAACACATTTCTGGTCTATTCGGGGGAGGTGTTTCACTTTCAGTTTGGAGGGGAGGGTATGAGTGGTCCAGAGAGTTAGGCGGGCCCTCCACAAAAACAATCTGACAAACACGACCCAAAAAAATTCAGTTCTGAATCAATCCGCGTCACGTAGACTGGAACACAAACACAGCACAACAAACGCAAACACAACGATAAGGTTTCCGACCCCGGGGCATTCACCAGGCCTAGCGGCTAAAACACAGAGGGGTGGAGAGAGTGGGGGGGGGGGGGAAAGAAGACCCCCCCAAAAAAAAAACCCCAGAAAAGTTCGGTTCATCACATCAACCACCGCCCTGGGATTTGAATGAGGAACGAAAATAAACGACAGTATTTTCTTTGTTGATTGATTTGCTTTAATGAATAATGTGGCTTTGTGTAAGGGGGGGGGGGGGGGGGGATAGATTGAGAGAGAGACAGCGAGAGAGATTAAGAAACAATGAATTCAGTGACAGAGAGGAGAGACAGAAACAGAGAGAGAGAGAGAGAGTGAGGAGGGGGGAGACGGAGAGAGACAGAGATACTGAGACCTAAGAGACACAGACAGTGAGAAACACAGAGAGACACCGGAAACCAGTCGTATTTTTGTCGTTACGGTGTATCTATAAAATTAGCTGTGAGTACTTCAACAACATACCCACCTACCCACCCTGCCAAACCCTACCCCTAATCGTCCAACCCCCTTCTGTGAATTATTTTAGCTATTCACATCACACTCAGTATGTACTACCAGGTATATTGTCGCCATGTTTTGTTTGCTTTTTGTTCCTTTTCTTTCACGTGTGTTTGTTGGTTTTTGACTCACTTGTGTAAACTTTAACATTGACATTTTCTCTGCAAATACTTTGTCAGTTGACACCAAATTTGGCATAAAAATAGGAAAAATTCAGTTCTTTCCAGTCATCTTGTTTAAAACAATATTGCACCTCTGGGATGGGCACAAAAAAATAATAAATGAAGCCTCATTATATGCAAACTGCATTTACTGCTATATTTATATTTTTTGTATTCTCTAAACTTGGCACTCTGACCTCTTATTCTGACACAACAACAAGAGGAGTCATTATTATCATTTTTTGTTCAAACAGGAACTTCTTTTGCTAAGCATGGAATTTTCATTTATTCTGCAAACGTTTTGGTACAGATAGTAAAGAAGGGAAATTACTCTGTAATTAATGCTAGGGGACTTAATTTATCACAAGTGAGTCTTGAAGGCCTTGCCTCTCTTGTTTTCGTTGTTGTTCTTTTGTTTTCTTTGTTGTTGTTTTTTCATGTACCCACCACGGGGTTCGTTCTCTAATTCTGAATACTGAAAGAAGACATTTCCTAACACAGGATCAAAAGTGTGATACTTTCTTCCATAATCATTTCGATGGGGTCTTTTCGGAAAAGAAAACCCTGAACGTGGCACAGTATTAAATAATAAGGCAAATGAATGTGACTACTTACTGCGTTGTACTCCTGAATTGAATAACAAGTTTTATTCACACACACACACACACACACACACACACACACACACACACAGATGTAATTTAAAGAAACCCTAAGCGTGACCCACCGTAAATCATAAAATCCTACAACGAACACACCACAAATGCACCACCAACACCAGCAACCCCAGTAATATTTGCCCCTTAACCCACCCACCCCTCACACCCCTCACCTCCTCACTCACTCTCTCTCTCTCTCTCTCTCTCTCTCTCTCTCTCTCTCTCACTCTCTCTCTCTCTCTCTCACTCACTCTCTCTCTCTCTCTCACTCACTCACTCACTCACTCTCACTCACTCTCTCTCTCTCTCTCTCTCTCTCTCTCTCTCTCTCTCTCTCTCTCTCTCTCTCTCTCTCTCTCTCTCATTGTGGCGTGACGTGCAGGTGCTGGGCCGCCGCCGCCACACCATCTGCCAGATCGGGGACTCCAGCGCCCCGCCGGACCCCATCTCCAAGGCCAAGCAGTACAACTACGTGCGCAAGTTCTCCGTCGACATCTCGGCCCTGCAAGCCCAGCTGGAGAACCCCAAGCTCTTCAAGGACACGCTGCCCTTCGCCTCCCACCAGGACCTCCGCCAGAAGCAGCAGGAGAAGGGCAGCAAGCCTCCTCCCCCAACGCGCGAGCCTCTCCTCCCCCTGCCGGACCTCAAGAAGCCAGCACCACCCCAGCCAGAGGCAGAGTCCACAGGGGCCGTCACCCTGCCCGTGCCCGTGCCCCCCAGGCCCCCAGTCATCACGGTGTCTGAGGACGCCGTCCGGGAGGACATAGAGGGCGAGATCATCAAGGAGGCGGTGGTGGAGGAGGTGGAGGAGGAGAGAGAGAGGGAGGGGGGCACAGAGGAAGAGGAGGAGGGGAGGAGGGAAAGCGGTGGGCAGGTGGTGAACTCCAGCGCTGAGCGCAAGCCCAGCGCGGGCAAAATGAACCTGACCGACATTCCTCGCCTGCCCGTCACCCAGCCTGTGGACGAAGAGGAGGAGGAGGAGGAGGAAGATGATGACGGCGGTAAGACAGCCGGCCATACCGGTGGTGGCGAGGATGGCGAGGATGACGACGAGGATGACGACGACGACCCGGAGTCTCGCCACAAAAGCCACCACCACCACCACCACCACAACCACCACCACCACCCGCGCCTGAGCGACCGGGACCGGGACTTCGTCAAAATGACCCTGTTCATGACCTTGACCTTCCTCCTGTGCACCTTCCCCCTCTTGCTGGTGGAGGCCGTCAAGGCCGGCCTGGACCCCAGCACCTACGTCAACATCAGCACGTGCGCGCGCGCCCTGTCCCTCATCCAGACCGTCATCTACCCGCACATCGTCATCTGCACGGACGGCGTGGTGCGACGGGCGGTACACAGGCTGAAGCGGCGGCTGGCCCGCCGGTGTGGGTGGCTGGGGGGAGACAGGGACAGGGAGGGCGTGGCGGAGGAGGAGGAGGAGGAAGAAGAGGAAGAGGAGGAGGAGGTACCCACGCCAGACCTGGCCAGCTCCAACACCAGTCAGGTCTGACCCCCCCCCCCCCCCACCCCCCCCCTTCCTACCACCTCATCCTACACCACCCCCCTCCCCCCGCCGCCACCCCCACCCCCTCCCCCAACCCCACCGCCCCCCAACCCTCCACACACACACACCATCACCCCCTTACTGACATACATGTATACATTCCTTCATCTTACCATCATCACCCTCTCCTCTCCCTAGCCCCCACACAGACAGCGTTCCTTCCTTCATATCACCACCAACATTCCACCCACCCCCAGGCCCCCCACATTGATATATATATATATCCATTCCTTCCTGTCATCACCACCACCACCACTACACACCTCCAGCCCACAACACACACTGACATACATTCTTTCCTCTCACTACCACCACCACCCTCTCCCCAGCCCCCCACACCCCTCACATACACACATACATTCTTTCCTCTCACCACCACCACCATCATCCTTCCCCCCAGCCCCCACACTGACATACATTCCTTCCTCTCACCACCACCACCACCATCACTCTCCCCCCAGTCCCCACACTGACATACATTCCATCCTCTCACCACCACCACCACCATCACCCTCCCCCCAGCCCCCACACTGACATACATTCCTTCCTCCCATCACCACCACCACCATCACTCTCCCCCCCAGTCCCCACACTGACATACATTCCATCCTCTCACCACCACCACCACCATCACCCTCCCCCCAGCCCCCACACTGACATACATTCCTTCCTCCCATCACCACCACCACCATCACTCTCCCCCCAGTCCCCACACTGACATACATTCCATCCTCTCACCACCACCACCACCATCACCCTCCCCCCAGCCCCCATACTGACATACATTCCTTCCTCCCATCACCACCACCACCATCACTCTCCCCCCAGCCCCCACACTGACATACATTCCTTCCTCTCATCACCACCACCACCCTCCCCCCAGCCCCCACACTAACATACATTCCTCTCACCACCACCACCACCATCACCATTCCCCCAGCCCCCACACTAACATACATTCCTTCCTCTCACCACCACCATCACCCTCCCCCCAGCCCCCACACTGACATACATTCCTTCCTCCCATCACCACCACCACCATCACTCTCCCCCCAGCCCCCACACTGACATACATTCCTTCCTCTCATCACCACCACAACCCTCCCCCCAGCCCCCACACTAACATACGTTCCTCTCACCACCACCACCACCATCACCATTCCCCCAGCCCCCACACTAACATACATTCCTTCCTCTCACCACCACCATCACCCTCCCCCCAGCCCCCACACTGACATACATTCCTTCCTCCCATCACCACCACCACCATCACCCTCCCCCAGCCCCCACACTAACATACATTCCTTCCTCTCACCACCACCACCACCATCACCCTCCCCCCAGCCCCCACACTGACATACATTCCTTCCTCTCATCACCACCACCACCCTCCCCCCAGCCCCCACACTGACATACATTCCTCTCACCACCACCACCACCATTCCCCCAGCCTCCACACTAACATACATTCCTTCCTCTCACCACCACCATCACCCTCCCCCCAGCCCCCACACTAACATACATTCCTCTCACCACCACCACCACCATTCCCCCCAGCCCCCACACTAACATACATTCCTTCCTCTCACCACCACCACCACCATCACCCTCCCCCCAGCCCCCACACTAACATACATTCCTTCCTCTCACCACCACCACCACCATCACCCTCCCCCCAGCCCCCACACTAACATACATTCCTTCCTCTCACCACCACCACCACCATCACCCTCCCCCCAGCCCCCACACTGACATACATTCCTCTCACCACCACCACCACCATTCCCCCCAGCCCCCACACTGACATACATTCCTTCCAATCACCACCACCATCTGACATACACCGACATGACATACATTCCTTTCTCGCATCCTCATACCACCCTCCTCTCGCTACCCGCACCCCGTTCGTTCCTCACCCCAACCCAACCCCTTACCCAATGATGCCCGCAGCCCCATCACTCTCTCTCCTGTAATAAACAAACTTTATTCACAGAAACATAAAAAGCAGCTGTGTGACAGATATGTCAAAAGCACAACAAGCCGAGCTTATAATATGACCGTGCTCTAAACTGGTAGCTTTTCAATGAACTGGCTGCAATTTACAAACAGAAAAAAAAAAATCTGTTTTCAAGTACATGAACTGGAACTGTCTCTCCGGGAAGTTCTTACCTGAGTGATGATGACAGAGT
>NC_134882.1:39100360-39102860 GCF_041734735.1 Babylonia areolata
ATTCTCTCTCCAAACCTTGTTTCGACACATGCATCCCCTTTACTTGGACCGGCCTGCCTGCCAGCCAACCGGCCCAACCAAACAAGCCAAAACAAAGAGCCAGTTAGAAGACGGGGTAAACTTGGTTATATGCGCATATATTATTATGTTATACGCACGCATGCGTACGTGCACTCCAGAGAAGAAAAAAAGAGACAAAGAGACACAGATGCTGTCAGAGACAGAGACGGGCAGAGACTTGACACAGTATGACAGAGAGAGAGAGACAGAAACAGAGAAACAGAAAGACACAGACATGCAGACAGTGAGAAAAGGAAGAGATGAGGGGAGGGGGGGGGGGGGGGGCTGGTGGGTGGGGGGAGGAGGGTTGGGGGAAGAGAATCTAATACAATGCTTATTCCAAAAAAAAAAAAAAAGTGATAAGAAAAAATCACAAAAAGCACCACTGACTAAAGTGCGAGGGAGACAAAAGAAACATTGAATCCTGATTACATGTATCATGACGTCAAGTGTAGAAGGATGTTGGCGTGCGTTGGTGGGTGAGTAGGCCGGTGCCTGCGGGCTGGCGTGTGCGTGTGTGTGTTCGTACGTGTGAGCAAGAATGCGTGTGTGTGTGTGTGTGTGTGCGTGTGTGTGTTCGTGCGTGTGAGCAAGAGTGCGTGTGTGTGTGTGTGTGTGTGTGTGTGAATGACGACGATAATGACGACGACGACGAAGAAGAAGAAAAAGGAGCATGAAGAGGAGGGGGGTAATGATATGTGATGATGATGATGATAACGACGATACACACATTATATATATATATATATATATATATATATATATATATATATATATATATATAATTGACCAAAATACGACCATACAGACAGGAACCCACCCCCACCCCCAAACAGCAGAAACCCCCACAACAACAACAAAGCGACAGGGCGGCAGTGCAGGGACTCCGATGGTGGGTTGCCTTCATGGGGACTGGAACTGACACCGACAGCTCATTTGTAAACTGCTGGCGCTGGGACTGGGCGGAAAGGGAGGAGGCACGCTGGAAGCTGGTGTGTGTGAGGGGGGGGGAGACATGGGGTTGGGGGGGGGGGTTATGGGGGTGGGGGTGGGGGGTATTGTGCGTGTTAGAGCGGAGAGCAAATAATGCCATTGGAGCCCCACGCACAAAGAAGAGATGGGGTGGTGGTGGTGGGAGTAGGAAGCCAAAAACAAATAAAAGAAAAGTTAAAACCGTTTCTCTGAAAGCATTCAGCAGCGTCCCCTCGATGCCATGTTTTTTTTTTATTTGGTCTGTAGTCCGCGACTGACAGACACAGACAGACAGACAGACAGACAGAGAGACAGACAAACGGAGGGTAGAGGGGATGGGACGGCTGAATGCAGAGAAGGCGGCTAACATTGATACATACGGTAATTTAATCAGAGGGAGTGTTTCTTTGAAAAAGAATCTGAAGGCTAGTTTGTTTGTTTGTTTGTTTGTTTGCTGTCTTGTTTTTTTTGTTTTTTGTTTGCTCGTTTCAGGATTTTCTTTTTTTTAAGCGAATCATTTCTCTTGGAATAAAAGCGCAGCGGAAAGCCCAATCAGGAGATGGGTGTATGATATGGCAGAAGAGATATGGTTGAGATTGGTGTGTGTGTGTGTGTGTGTGTGTGTGCGTGCGTGCGTGCGTGCGTGCGTGTGTGTGTGTGTGTGTGTGTGTGTGTGTGTGTGTGTGTGTGTGTGTGTGCTTTCATCAACCGCCTTCTTTCCTTTGAAGACTACATTCTCTATTACAGAAAGAGAATGGGGAGGAGGGGAGCTTGGGGGAAAGAGCGTGTGACTGTGATGTGAGTGTGTGTGTGTGTATGCGTGTGAGAGAGAGAAAGAGAGAGAGAAAACACACACACACACACACACACACACACACACACACACACACACACACACACACACACACGCTAACACCAACAACAAACTGCGGTGGTCATGTTGACAAGGAACGCCGCTGACACCCACTTCCTGTTGCAACGCATTTCCCAGGACATCCGCCATTCTGATAGAGAGGAGGGAGGGGAGGGGGGGGGGGGGGGGACTTGCTGGCATGGGAAGTTGGGGG
This sequence comes from Babylonia areolata, assembly GCF_041734735.1. NCBI lineage: Eukaryota > Metazoa > Mollusca > Gastropoda > Neogastropoda > Buccinidae > Babylonia > Babylonia areolata. The sequence goes on from NC_134882.1 coordinate 39,102,460, forward strand.
AAGAATCAGTATAGGCCAAACAAGGTTGGAGTGGGGCCGGAGGGGGGGGGGGGAATTGAGGGCCGGCGGGGTAGGGAGCGGAGGGGGTTGGGTGGGTGTGTTTGAAGGCTTTGTTGTTAGCCTCTGCTGAGCATGGTCCGGACCACTGTATACATGTTCTCTCTGTCTCTGTCTCTCTACCTCTCTGTCTGTCTGTCTGTCTCTCTCTCTCTCTGTCGTTATCGTTATTGTTATCATTGTTGTCACTAGGGCAGACTGGAAGACTAGGCAATGCCTAACTGTTTTATCCTTGAGTAATAAAGTTTCTGAATCTTGAATCTGAAATATAGATACTGAGACAGCTTCAGGAAAGCATGGCGCCAACGTCTGGACATCGGGACGCGAAGACGAAAAGGGCGGCA
>NC_134882.1:39107860-39160360 GCF_041734735.1 Babylonia areolata
CTCTGAATGCAGGGATGAGAGGGATGGGGTTGAGGGTTGGAGGGAAAGCGTGAGTGAAGATATTATAAGCAATCAGATATATCATGAGGGTGGAATATTATATTGCCAAAGATGGATATATGTGAGAGAGAGACAGGGGGGGGGGGGGGGGGGAAGGGAGGGAGGGATCATTATATTTATAATTGCTTTTTGATGTTGTTAACTGTTCTCGGGTGGTTTTGTTGTTAACTGTTCTACCGTATGAAAAATGCTCTTGGATGTGTCTTCTGTGACCCCTTTGATACATATCCCGTCATTTCTTGGCAAGGGTTTTTCTTTTTTTTTCTTTTTTGCTACTTCTTCTTCTTTCTTTTTTTTTTCTTTTTCTTTTTTTTTGTGAGTTCTTTTTGCTGTTGTTGTTTTTTGCTGTTGTTTTTGTTTGTTTTGTTTTTTGTTAATACTGCTTTGTTGGGCCCCAAGAACCACTGCTGGCGACTGTCAAACGACGGAAGATGGCATGGTTTGGTCACGTCAAATGACATAACACCCTCTCCAAAACCATCCTGCAAGGAGGGACTGTAGAGGGAGGGCGCAGACGGGGGCGGCTGAGAAAGAGCTGGTCCGACAACGTCAAGGAATGGACCAAAATGACGATGCCAGATCTCCTCACGACAGCTGCCAACAGAACGGCGTGGCGAGCTATGACATCTTCCTCATGTCCCCCCAACGACCCCAGCGGTCGAGGGAATGAGTGGGTGAGTGAATGAATACTGCTTACTGTTATCAAATATTCAAAACCTTTTCTCAAACCCCTGATACGACAATGCAATTCTTGCTAATTGTTCTTAAATATGTTGCATGTTCTTAGAACCGTCAAAGTATTTTGATGTAACAGCCCCTTTGAATGTTTTCTTTCAGTGCACGTTTCCAGTTTGTGTTGCTGTGAGCTCCACGACCCACCAGATCAGACCCCGTGTTCGTTTCTCTTGAGAGATAACAAGGTTGACTTGACCTGACTGACCTGAGCAGGTCCAATTCGCCTATTCCCATTTCGCCTATTCTTTGATCGTGCCGCCAACCTCAATGACGTCCTCAAGCTTTGACAAATTTCAGCCTGCCTACCTCTCTCTCTCTCTCTCTCTGTCTCTCTCACACACACACACACACACACACACAAAACTGCTGCCAAAAACGCCATAGGGTGCAGGAGTGATTCAATCTCTTGTTCAATATTTATCTATTATTTTGTTTTGCTTTTCTTTTTGTGCGTGGTTTCATGTAACTTTGCATGCGTGTCTTATAAACCTTGTTAAGGTTTAACTGACACTGAAATTGATTCTGATTCACACACACACACACACACACCACACACACACAAAAAACATACACACGCACGCAAGCACGCAAACACGCACATACATACACAGAGAGCAACTGAGCGCATAGGCGAAATGGGAATAGGCTGATCGGTTGTTGGCGAAAACAGAATAGGAGAATAGGGATTACGTCCGACTGACCGCTTCCTCCTGACCAGAACAACAACTGGAGACAGGCGGGAAAAGAGGAGATGTGTGACCGGCGAGTTGGGATGGAGAGGGTGGTGGACAGGGAGACAGGGGTGGACAGGGAGGGAGGGTGGGAGGGAGAGAAGAGGGGGTGAGGGGGTGAAGGGTGAGGAGTATGGGAAGAATAGAAAGGTTGCAAGTTAATTAATGAAGCAGCAGTTGATGAAAGCGAGACGATTGATTGCTAGGCATCAAAGAGCGATTCGCGACCTGAGCGGATTAGACGGAAATGTGAAGGGAAGGGTGGGGGATTGGGGGTGGGGAGGGGGTGCGGGAGGGGGGGGGCGGGGGGAGGGGGTAGGGAATGGAGGGAAGAGGAAGAAAGGCGGCAAGACGGAGAGACTGAGAAAGAGAATCGCCTTCAAACAGAGAGAAAGGGAGACACACACACACACACACACACACACACACACACACACACACAGAGATAGTGAGAGAGTGAAAGAGACAGAGATAGTGAGAGAGAGAGACAGAGACAGAGAAACTGAAAGACAGGCAGACAGAGATAGAGATAGTGAGAGAGACAAAGAGAGAGAGGGGGGGGGGGAGAGAGAAACAAAAAGACAGGCAGACAGACAGATAGACTTACAGACACAGAGCTAGGGACAGGTAGAGACAGAGACAGAAAGAGAAACAAGCAGATGAAAGGGACAGCCAGCCTGATCACAAGATGGCGACGGCGATGACTCAGAAGGCCTTAACGAAGCAAACTAACGATCAAGAGCAATCAGCAGAACGATACACGAAACGAGGAAGCCAGCAAAAAAAAAAAAAAAAAAAAAAAAAAAAATGATGAAAAGAAAAGAAAACAGATGAAGTACAGAACAAACGCACAACAGACATGACACTCTCCCCCCCACCCCCCACACCCACTCATCTCACCCAACCCTACCCCACCCCTCCCCTTATAACACGCAGGTCTTTCTTCGCCGCTCTGCAAGCATACGACGCTTACCTGCTGTGCTCTTTTTTTTTCTTTTTTTTTTAAAAAAAAAACAACACTCATCCCTTCCCGAAATCGAAGTATGGCTGCCTGAACGGCAGGGTAAAAACGGTCACACTCATAAAAGCCCAGCGCGCAGATCGAAACGAGTGAACGTGGGTGTTGAACTCCATCAATGAAGAAGTTGTTTGTTTGTTTGTTTGTTTGTTTACTTGCTTGTTTGTCTGTTTGTTTGTCACTCGTATGAAAAGCTTGCACACACACACACACACACCCCTTTCCACCACCGCCGCCACCATCCCCGCCATGACCCCCCTCCTCATCTCCCCCCCCCCCCCTCCGTCCCCCCCATCCCCTAACCCCCTCCCCACATACACACACTCGCCCCCCACCCCATCCCCCCCCCCCCACCACATCCCATCAACCGAAACAAGAACAGGAAGGTGAACAGAGCAAGGCTTCTGGATGAATATTGACCAGTGGTAAATCACAAGGGGAAGGAAGGAGGGGGGGTGTCACCGGCCCATGTCGATAAACGTCACGCTGGCACGGACACAAAAGACGAAAGAGGGGGGGGGGATGAGGGTGGGGGTGGGGAGGCTGCATAGAGAGTAAAAGGGGTGTGGGGGGGTGGGGGGTGGGAGGGGGGGGGGGCAAGGACACCGAAGACGAAAAAGAGGTGGGGGGTGAGGGTGGGGAGGAAAAAGAAGGGAAGAGAAAAGGAGAAAAGGAAAGAGTAAAGAGAGGGGGGAGGGAGGACAGAGAAAGGGAGGTGTTGTGGGGGAGAGGGGGGGGGGGGGTTGACGGAGGTGGTGGGGATGGTGGTATGAAGAAATGGGTGGGGAGAGGAGGAGGGTAGTATAGTAGCAAAGGGATGAGAAAATGGATCAGGAAAGGAGAAGGAGAAAGAGGGGAAGGGTTGGGGAGTGGGAGTGGTGGTGGTGGTGGTAGTGGTGGTGAAGAGGACGACCTGCTGCATGCACTGGTTGCCTGTTACTGCTGTGATACAATGGAAACACAAAACACACACACTAACATCGTGTGTGTGTATGTATGTGTGTGTGTGTCTGCGTGCGTGCGTGCATGTGTGTGTGTGTGTGTGTGTCTGTGTCTGTGTGTCTGTGTGTGCCTGCGTGCGTGCGTGCGGGCATGGGTGTGTGTGTGCGCGTGCGTTCTTAGGAAGCGCGTTGGGTTACGCTGCTGGTCAGGCATCTGCTTGACAGATGTGGTGTAGCTTATATGGATCTGTCCGCACGCAGTGACGCCTCGCTTGAGCTACTGATGCTGATACTCTTAGGGGGAAGAAAAAGGTTTATTCTTAAAGAGTGCATACAACTTTTGTTTGGTTGGTGGTGGTCGTTGTTTTTGTTGTTTGTTTGTTATTATTTCGTTTTCTTTTGTTTGTTTGTTGTTGTTTTTCGGGAGGGGAGGGGGCTTTTTTTTTCTTTTTTTTTTTTTGGTTGGTTGGATAGTTTTTTGTTTTGTTTTTGTTTTTGGTGCTTTTTATTGACTCACTTGTGTAAACAAAGTGAGTCTATGTTTTAACCCGGTGTTCCGTTGTCTGTGTGTGTGTCCGTGTGTCTGTGTGTGTGTGTGTGTGTGTGTGCGTGCGTGCGTGCGTGCGTGCGTGCGTGCGTGCGTGCGTGTGTGTGTGTGTCCGTGTGTCTGTGTGTCCGTGGTAAACTTTAACATTGACATTTCTCTGCAAATACTTTGTCGATGACACCAAATTTGGCATAAAAATAGGAGAAATTCAGTTCTTTCCAGTCATCTTGTTTAAAACAATATTGCACCTCTGGGATGGGCACAAAAAAAAAAAAATGAAGCCTAATTATATGCAAACTGCTATATTTATATTTTTTGCATTCTCTAAACTTGGCACTTTGACCTCTTATTCTGACACAACAACAAGAGGAGTCATTATTATCATTTTTTTGTTCAAACAGGAACTTCTTTTGCTAAGCATGGAAGTTTTATTTATTTTGCAAACGTTTTGGTGCAGATAGTAAAAAAAGGGAAATTACTCTGTAATTAATGCTAGGGGACTTAATTTATCACAAGTGAGTCTTGAAGGCCTTGCCTCTCTTGTTTTGTGTGTTGTTGTTGTTTCAAAGCAGGAAGTGGAGTGTGTTCAGAGTTGGGAAAAAAGTTTGAAGAATGGAAAGCGGGATTCAAGGGGTTGGGTGTAAGGTAAGGAGAGGAGAGGGGCTGGGGGTGCTAAAAAGTCAGTAAGTACGAATGACACATACTGACTTCGGCCCCAAGGGACTCTGCCCGGAACATGACAACCGTCTGGCCGCAACAGTTCCAAATGGGAACTACTGTGTGTGTGTGTGTGTGTGTGTGTGTGTGTGTGTGTGTGTGTGTGTGTGTCTGTCTGTCTGTCTGTCTGTCCGTCGGTCTCTCTCTCTCCCTATCTATCTCTGCCTCAGCCTCTCTATGGTTTTTGTTGTTCTTGCTGTTCTAATTAAATCGTTTCATCACTTTTTCGCAACGGGGAATACATTTAGACTACAATTTGTCAATGTCAGCAGGTTCTGTCACCGCTAAAAAAAAGAAAAGAGAAGAAACCACAACATGCATTTGCAGTCCAAGAAAAAACGAGTCTATAAATGATTCAACGACACAGGATTGCACCCGCTGATTCTGATGCCTTTCTAACGTGATTTAGTTCATATGGTGTGTGCGTGTGCGTGCAACACCACACCCATTCATCCATTTTTCCTCTCCACCACCTCCCACACCCTGGCCACCAGCACCTTCGGAATGTCAGAAAAAAAGACATTAAATCATTTGTCTCTCTCTCTCTCTTTCTCTCTCTTGATTATGTTCAAAGTACACTATAACAACGGTTCACTCTTACACTGTCAGCACGATCAGTTGTAACGGGTCATATGGCCAATACAATTCTTGCGCGTGCTCTCTCTCTCTCTCTCTCTCCACCTTCCCCTGTCTGTACTCTCTCCTTTCTCTGTTTCTGTCTCTCTGTGTCTCTCGCTCTGTCTCCCCATCTCTGTCCGTGTTTGTCTTCATGTCTGTGTGTGCCTCTCTCTCTCTCTGTGTGTGTGTGTGTGTGTGTGTGTGTGGGTGTGTGTGTGTGTGTGTGTGTGTGTGTGTGTGTGTGTGTGTGTGTGTGTGTCTTTCTGTTGCTGCCCATGTAAAAAGTATATTTCTCTGTCTGTGTGTCTGTGTCTGTGTCTATCTGCCTCTCTCTCTCTCTCTCCCTCTCTATCTCTGCCTCAGCCTCTCTCTGGTTTTTGTTGTTCTTGCTGTTTTAATTAAATCGTTTCATCCCTTTTTCGCAACGGGGAATACATTTAGACTACAATCTGTCAATGTCAGCAGGTTCTGTCACCGCTAAAAAAAAGAAAAGAGAAGAAACCACAACATGCATTTGCAGTCCAAGAAAAAAATAGTCTATAAATGATTCAACGACACAGGATTGCACCCGCTGATTCTGATGCCTTTCTAACGTGATTTAGTTCATATGGTGTGTGCGCGTGCGTGCAACACCACACCCATTCATCCATTTTTCCTCTCCACCACCTCCCACACCCTGGCCACCAGCACCTTCGGAATGTCAGAAAAAAAGACATTAAATCATTTGTCGATCTCTCTCTCTCTCTCTCTCTCTTGATTATGTTCAAAGTACACTATAACAACGGTTCACTCTTACACTGTCAGCACGATCAGTTGTAACGGGTCATATGGCCTATACAATACAATTCTTGCGTTCTCTCTCTCTCTCTCTCTCTCTCTCTCTCTCTCTCTCTCTCTCCACCTCCCCCTGTCTGTACTCTCTCCTTTCTCTGTTTCTGTCTCTCTGTGTCTCTCGCTCTGTCTCCCCATCTCTGTCCGTGTTTGTCTTCATGTCTGTGTGTGCCTCTCTCTCTGTCTGTCTTTCTGTCGCTGCCCATGTAAAAAGTATATTTCTCTGTCTGTGTGTCTGTGTCTGTGTCTGTGTGTCTCTCTCTCTCTCTCTCCCTCTCTATCTCTGCCTCAGCCTCTCTCTGGTTTTTGTTGTTCTTGCTGTTTTAATTAAATCGTTCCATCCCTTTTTCGCAACGGGGAATACATTTAGACTACAATCTGTCAATGTCAGCAGGTTCTGTCACCGCAAAAAAAGAAAAGAGAAGAAACCACAACATGCATTTGCAGTTCAAGAAAAAATGAGTCTATAAATGATTCAACGACACAGGATTGCACCCGCTGATTCTGATGCCTTTCTAACGTGATTTAGTTCATACGGTGTGTGCGCGTGCGTGCAACACCACACCCGTTCATCCATTTTTCCTCTCCACCACCTCCCACACCCTGGCCACCAGCACCTTCGGAATGTCATTTTAAAAAAGACATTAAATCATCTCTCTCTCTCTCTCTCTTGATTATGTTCATAGTATACTATAACAACGGTCCACTCTTACATTGTCAGCACAATCAGTTGTAACGGGTCATATGGCCTATACAATTCTTGCGTTCTCTCTCTCTCTCTCTCTCTCTCTCTCTCTCTCTTGATTATGTTCATAGTATACTATAACAACGGTTCACTCTTACATTGTCAGCACGACGAATTGTAACACGTCATATGACCCATACAATAAAATTCTCTCTCTCTCTCTCTCTCTCTCTCTCTCTCTCTCTCTCTCTTCTCCTTTCGCCTCATCCCCTCTCTCCTGGGCTATGCTTACCTCGGATGAAGACAGGAAGTCAAAACCATCCCCCCAGAAAATTTCTCTTAAAAAAAATAATAAAACAATAAAGAAAATTTGCTCCCGCTCTTTTCGGCCTCTTCGACCGACACCAGCATGGAAAGCCTGGACAAGACCGCCACCAACTCCACCACAGCCCCCATCCACCCACCCAAGACCGCAAATAAAAAGATGTAACAACAAAACAAAAACAAAAAAGAAGAAGAAGACGGATAAAACCATAGACTTAATATTACTGACTGAAACTGTCTTCAGTGCAGTTGAATGCGTCAACTGCACGGGCTAACTCGTAAATCAGACCGTTTAATTATTTCCTTGAAAATGAGATTCAAGCCAGAAAAAAAATATAATCGTCGTCATATCTTGGGAAATCTGACCAGTGCCAGACCACCTAGCGTGGCAGTGTGTCATACATGTCCTTTATTACTTAAATAATCAGTTAGTTGATATCAAGGGAGCCGAGACAGAATAACATCCTCCATCTCCATGCAAAGCAACATGTTGTACTTGTAACATGTTTTAGCCTACACACGACAGCCAATATACCCTGAGTTGTAAATGTCATATGCAGCAAGATTAAGCCCGTTCGAAACACACACACACACACACACACACACACACACACAAAGCATTTTTGACTCGTGACTTCAGTCCTTCGTGATGCTTTAACAGCACACAATAGTAAATGTAATCATGTAAATTCTGTTTCGTTTCCACATCCTTGGTGTTAGCAGTGTATTTTTTTGTGTTATCGATGTATTTTGCTTAGTTTAAAAAAAATCAAACAAAACAGGAAAAAAAAACCCATTAATAATGACGGGACTTCCAACCAATAGTACCCTCAAATCCACCCAGCCTGCTGAAGACTGAAGACCACCCGAAGCCTTCACCACACCCTTGCCGAACCACATCTCGTGTCACCATCAAGCTGGCCCCACCGCTACTAATTCCGTTTCAACGCTTCGAAACGAACCCCTCCGCGTCCAATCGTGTTGAGTTCGATACCATATGGAGGAGACTGGGGGGCGGGGGCAGGAGATGAGGAGGGGGGGGGCATAACGTCTTACTTCCCTTTTATCACAGATTGCCCCCACCCCACCCCCTCACCCCACTCCGCATCCCACCCCCCACCCCCACCACCCCCCCCCCCTCCCCAAAAAAAAAAGAATAAGAAAAAAACCATAAAACGAGATTCAAACCGTATGGTAGAAACATGAGGCGAGGGTTGAGTGTCAGAGGTTGGGAGGAGTGAAGAAGGGGGAGATTTTTTTTTTTTTTTCCATTTATTTATTTATTTATTAAGAATACTTGACCAGTGGGGGGAACGCATACAAATGCTGGACCCGAAGTGGCCAGGTTTAACCATGTAGAGAACCCAGTTCGTCTTCCTGCCCTGTGGCACAACAAGCTGCCCCCAGAAACCGCTTCTGCTGCCTGTGTTGTGTGCTGTCTTACCAGTAGCTTTACGGGAGTACTGCCATTCCTCTTCACTTCTTTTTCAACCGTCCTGTGGGCCATGTTTCCATTGGTCTTCTTCGCACTCCTCTATCTTTTTTTTCCCCACCCGGTGTCCGGTGAGGAACTAATCTTTTCAGAGTCTGGTGCCGTCTGGTGGCATTCTAAGGACGTATCCTATCCAGCACCATAAGGATGTTCGTCACATAAACCAGAAGCAGAGATCAAACATGAGGCCAGTCTTTGCCACTCAGTCACTGTCAAATATGTAAGACTTTACCGTCCATCCATCCACACACACACACACACACACACACACACACACACACACCACACACACACAAAGTCATCAGACTTATTTCTCAAGCGGATTTAACAGTTCATACAAACAGACAGGTCTTTCTGTTTATTCACTGATGGGGTATGTTTTATTCATGAGATGCTGATATTCTGGCATCAGCAGAGATAGACAGGTTTTTATTATTCTGAGAAGAATTTATTCAAACACAGACGTTCAGACATTTCCGTTCAGATTGATTCGGGTGACATGCTTCACTGTTATTCCACAGACAATGAGATTACTTCACAGATATCATGAGACAGATTTTACCATTCAGACACTCTTAAACGTGTTTAGATGAACTCTCTCTCTCTCTCTCTCTCTCTCTCTCTCTCTGTGTCTCTGTCTGTCTGTCTCCACACCACCACCACCACCACCTCCTATATACCCTTGCCTCATCTAATCACTCCTTTTCCTATTCCTCTGTTTCCTCCATTTGCATTAACTATATATATATATATGTGTGTGTGTGTGTGTGTGTGTGTGTGTGTGTGTGTGTGTGTGTGTGTGTGTGTGTGTGTGTGTGTGTGCACGTGTACGTGTGAGTGCGTCTGCATGCGTGTGTATTTGCGCAATGCGTGCATGACCTGTGGATGTGCCTTTCTCCTTGAAAGCTCTTGTTTACGGATCTTCACCTACCCACTCCCGGTCCCTCCCTGTTTGTGTTTACCCCTCTTCTTCTCCCGCCCCCTGACCCCAACACCCCCCACCCCCACCCCCAACACACACACACACACTACCCTACCCCACCCTCTCTCTCTCTCTGTGCCTCCCTCTGTCCCTCTCCCAATTACGGCCAGTCTCAAGTTCTTAGCCTGGTGGTCAGATGAAAGTGACAGTGCCACTGTAGCCTGGTCGTCCATAGGCTTCCATCAGGGCCGCCCAAAGGGGCTGTTCGTCTTCAAAGGAGGGACAACTCTGGCTCCCTTTGATGAGGGAGAAGGGGGAGAGTCCACTGCCATTACACGACACATGCATTAAAACGTCATCCCCACCCTGCCTCTCTCTCTCTCTCTCTCTCTCTCTCTCTCTCTAACCTGTCTGCTCTGCCTCTCTGTCTCCCTCTGTCTATCTCCCCCCCCCCCACCCTCCTCTCTCTCTCGCCAACCATGTCTGCCTGCCTGCTTCTCTCTCTGTTGTATGTCCGTGTTTCTCTGCCCCCCCCCCCCTCTCTCTCTCTCTCTCTCTCTCTTTCTCCCTCTACTTCTCAAGTAAAAAAAAAAAAAAAAAAGTAAAAGGTGTGTTTTGCCCATCAGTCTTTGGTTCGAATAATAACTTCGTGTCAACACAGTACCAATGACGGCAGCTCATCTCCTGTGTCTTTCCTTTGGCTTTCGTCTTCTCTTGTGACGACAAAGAATGTCACCATGACACGGCAACTTTTGAGCCTTCATTCTCAATAAACGTCTGTGACACTGCCTTCCAATTCATCCGATACTCTTGAAATAGAAACTTCGGATAGCGAAAGCAGCACTCTTCTGCGTGGCGAACAAACTTCCGGTCGGATTGGCAAATGGCAGAGAGTTTTGTTGTTGTTGTTGTTGTTGTTGTTTATTTTGTTGTTGTTGTTGCTGTTGTTTGTTTGTTTGTTTGTTTGTTTCTGTGAAGTGTTCAAGTGATTTCGCTGCAGTTAGTGAAGGGTCGGAACAGTGTCGTTATGCAGATTTTTCACGACCAGGCTCTTCCGCTGCAGTCATGGCTGGTTTGGAAGCACAAGGCGATTTGGGGTTCTGCTGAAAATGGTGAGGATGTCGCTTTGAATCGTTCATTATTCTTTTGCCAACCTCTCCCAAATGCCATCCCTCGGTTAACATCCACTAACCCTGCAGTTGTGTGTACGGAGGGTGGGGGATGAGAAGGGTGGGACTCTCGCGAATGCTCGCCGATAATATCAAGCGGTTCCCAAAGAGTTTCACGTTCTTTTCAAAGAAGACATGATCTAATCCGTTCTCTCTCTCTCTCTCTCTCTCCCCCCCCCCCTCCCCACCCCCAGCCCGCTCTCGATAGAGAAGCTCGATGACTGTGTGTGATGATGAGGGCAGAGGCTTGGGGGGGGCCAACGATGTCAGGCCAACACAAATCAGATAAACTAGTGGAGAAGGCCCAGACTCCCCCAGGCATTGCCACACACCCACCACTGACGCAGCGATACATATTACTATACCTCCGATCTTCCCCTTTGCCTTTCACTCACTGCACGCACACACTCTCTGTCCCTCTCTGTCTGTCTGTCTGTCTGTCTCTCTCTCTCTTTCACACACACACACACACACACACACACTTACACTCACAAACTCACACACAGCAAAAAAGTCCCAAACACACACAGGCAGAGTGAGACAGAACACAAGATGGACAGAACCGACCATACAATGAACAACATGAATCGACAGGTGTCTGAGAGAGAGACAGAGAGAGAGAAGCACAGAAAAATACAAACACTAACTCAAATACAAACGCCACAAGTATGCTTTTGTACACGACTAAACTATATGATATCACAAAGAATCAATGTGCTAACTGAATATTCATTCTTCTGCCTAACTATTTAGATGTGCAATGATGAAATATTCACAGCAATGTAATGCCATAACCTCCCAATGTACAAATCATATTTGCAAATGTAAACCTTACTCTGAATGAAAAATGTTGAAAAAGTATATAAAGCAAATGCCAGACAGACAGAAAGTAAAGAGGCAGAGGCTGAAAGAAAAGTCAGACAGGGAGACGAGAGTTATGCAACAACGAACACCTTAAACGGCGGCAGAGCACGCAAAAGAAGAAAACTCTGCAAGAGGTTTCACATTCAGACCACAGAAACTCTGGGCCTCAGCACAGACACATACGGACAAAAAAATCAATTTCCTCCGTTACAAAGCCGGTGGGACACGGAACCCAAGACTGGCATCCCTAATCCTTTCAGTTCCACCACCACCTCTTTGCACCCACAACACTGGCATGTATACACAAACATACACACACATGTATGCACACACTCACATACATTCAAGCAAGCACACACGCATACAAACCCACCCACATCTGCCAACCAGATAGGCACTGGTCCTGTGTTCACCAGTGATCTGAGTTTGAGTCCCCATAATGGCACAGTGTTGTGTCCTTGGGAACTTACGGGCAGTTGTTCCATCCAGATGTGAATGAGTACCGGACTTTGGCTGGGGAAAGGTTATAACAGCAGAAGGACAGGACTGCTAAGGAAGGTGGTGAAAAACCACTATGTACTAATGAACTCAAACTTTCCTGTTCTAAGGGAACTCTTCAGACATACACTTCAACAAGCAGCCTCTGCAATGGAACAACACCACACTGCTGTACACCCCCAGCCAATTCCCTGTCTCACTGTGAAAGGGAATGTCCTCGGCTTGTACCCTGACTGAATGTCCCCCTTCCCATCTCCTGTGGCCAATAAGTTGGACGCTAATTGCCCCTGTCGCTCCATCCTGCCCACCCTTCTCCCCCTCTATCTCTCCATCGATTTCTCTCTCTCTCTCTCTCTCTCTCTCTCTCTCTCTGTCAGCCTGAAAACCCTCCCGTTTTGCAGATCTATTGTATGAGAGTGATAGAGGGAGTCAGTGGCTTGGAAGAAGTGGCTGGCTGGCTAGTCAGTGAGTGGGGGAATAAGCAAGGCATTTGGATGGGTCTGACGCAGGGGAATAAGCAAGACATTTGGATGGGTCTGACGCAAGACTCAATATACCCACCCACCTGTCCAATTAATTGTCCAAGACAACTCTATCTATTGGTGGACAAGTGGAAGTGCTCTCTCTACTTGTCCGTTGGGCAACCATTTTTTGTCTGTGAAAGGGTGACTGGGTGGTCAGTTTCAGTGCAGACCAATTGCATTTCCCTTCTCCACTTTTCACTTCAACATCTCCATCCTCCCTCTGGTCTTTCTTTTCTTGTAATGCATGCTATTCATATACTGTTTGTGGATTGCTGGCTTGTTCCTCTACTGGTAGTTACTTTTATTAACATCTTCAAACAGGACTACACAACACACTGTAACACTACACAACATCTTCAAACAAGACCACACAACACACTGTAACACTACACAGCATCTTCAAACAGGGCAACACAACACACCATAACACTGTATGCATACCATCCTGTAAAAAAGACAGCAGAACACAGCATAACACTACACACCATCCTCGAACAGCACAGCACACCATAACACCACACAACATCCTTAAACAGGGCAACACACAAACACTACATAACAATCTAGCATTCTCTAAAAACGACAGATCACACCATAACACTACACTCCATCCTCAAACAGCACAGCACACCATAACACCACACAACATCCTCAAAAAAAAACAAAAAAACAGGAAATCACACTGTAACACTTTACAACATCCTCAAAACACCACAACACACTGTAACAACATCCTCAAACATCACAACACACCATAACACTACCCTACTTCTGATCAGTTAAAAATCACTGGTGTGCCAGGAACTCATTACCTCAGTCCAAGACCACTTTCTGAGGGGAGGGCCACTCTTTTGCTGCACAGTCTAATCAAACCTGCAATGCTACAAACATATGGATATACAAAGGCAGGCACACCTTCTAACCATATGTTGGTCTACACTTCTGAGCCAAGAAAGGGCAAAGGAAAACAATTCTCCTTTGTAGCAGATGATGATCATATCAGACTGAAGCCACGATGCACAATTTTCACCATTCACATGTGATCATTCTGGAAATTTTTAAGAGGGTCCTAGGGACCCACTTCATGAACAAGCAGCACGTTCTTTCCATTTTGAAAGCATCAGGGTCACATATCGATGCTTTATCGGAGGCCCTGCACTATACCTTAAACCAAACCAACACAATGCAATAACCTCAAGGAAAAAAACTACGACAACAGATCACCCTACAACCCAAACTAACATCCTCGAAACAAAACACAATGTTTTACAACAGGAGGTAACACACACACACACACACACACACACACAGAGATATACACACACACAGATATACACATACACACACACAGAGATACACACACACACACACACACACACACAATCACACACACACACACACACACACACACACAAACACACACAACAACAACAACAACAACAAAGCATATCATAACATAATGTCAATCACGCAAACAAACCCCCCCAACAATCCAAACACAGGCTTGATCACACACTGTCAAGCAAAACACGTCCCATGCGCAGTCTCTGCACTAATTCATCATAAACACCCAACTAATCGTGACAGCTCTCCCGGACACTGCTATCTCAAGCCCCCTCCAGCGGCAAAACGATACCTCTCTAGGGGGGGGAGAGTGAGTGTAGGGGAGAAGGGGGTGCAGGGAGGATGGCGGGGGTGGTGGAGGTCCGGTGGTTGGGGGGGGGGGGGAGGTGGTGGGGGGGGGGGGGGCGTTAGTGAAATGCAACCTTCCTATCTGCAACAGTGCCCGGCCAAATCAATGATTCCTGCCCCACTGTTCTGACGCCACTTGAACCCACAGAAATCATTTCCACGGGTGCCAAGGCTTGAAATACAGCTGTCAGAGAGGAAGGAAACAGCTGCATTCAAAGCGGGCCTTCCGGCTGTCTGCAGCTTCTGCCCATGCTGCAGCCCCCTGGCGGTTATTTATTTATTTATTTATCACTGTTACATACAGCCCAGCCCCCAAACAACACAGGGCCATATCTGGACTGAAAGCACAACCCTGATCCCATAGAATCTGGGGAAAAAAAAGTGAGTAAAAAAAAAATATTAAAAAAAAAGCGAATAAGAAATGCAGTCATACAGTACATCAAATAAATCTAAATGCCTCTGATGCTGACCATTCCATCAATTTTTGCCAGAGGATTACAAGAAAAGGAAACTGAAAGTAAACATAAAATGATAAATAAACAAAATACACAAGATTATAATTATATGATATCTGGCACACAAAACCAGCAAATGCCAGCAGGCAATGAACACGCCCTAGGCAAAAAAAAATCCTGTCTTGTACTATATTGGACTGTAGTATTGTAGTGTAGTGTAGTGTAGTGTACTGTACTGTACTGTCGTGAACTGTACGGTACTGTGCTGTACTGTGTTCTATTGTACTGTACTGTGCTGTACTGTGTTCTACTGTACTGTACTGTGCTGTACTGTCCTGCACTGTCCTGCGCTGTACTGTCCTGTACTGTCCTGCCCTGCCCTGTACGGTCCTGTCCTGCCCTGCCCTGCCCGGTCCTGTCCTGCCTTGTCCTGTCCTGTCCTGCCCTGCCCTGCCAGGTCCTGTCCTGCCCTGTACGGTCCTGTCCTGTCCTGCCCTGCCCTGCCCTATCCTGCCCTGTACAGTCCTGTCCTGTCCTGCCCTGCCCTGCCCGGTCCTGTCCTGTCCTGCCCTGTCCTGTCCTGTCCTGCCCTGCCCTGCCCTATCCTGCCCTGTACAGTCCTGTCCTGTCCTGCCCTGTCCTGTCCTGTCCTGCCCTGCCCTGTCCTGTCCTGTCCTGTCCTGCCCTGCCCTGTCCTGCCCTGTACGGTCCGGTCCTGTCCTGTCCTGCCCTGTCCTGTCCTGTATGGTCCGGTCCTGTCCTGCCCTGCCCAGTCCTGCCTGGTCCTGTCCTGCCCTGCCCTGCCCAGTCCTGTCCTGCCCTGCCCTGCCCGGTCCTGTCCTGCCCTGCCCTGCCCTGCCCTGTCCTGCCCAGTCCTGTCCTGCCCTGCCCAGTCCTGTCCTGCCCTGCCCTGCCCTGCCCTGTCCTGCCCTGCCCTGTCCTGCCCAGTCCTGTCCTGCCCTGCCCTGCCCTGCCCTGTCCTGCCCGGTCCTGTCCTGCCCTGTCCTGTCCTGTACTGCCTTGCCCTGTACTGTACTGTTCTGTTCTGTTCTGTTCTGTACTGTACTGCACAGTACTGCACTGCACTTACTGCCCTGGCCTGCCCTGCCCTGTACTACACTGTGCTGTACTATAATACTGGCCTCAGCACTGTCTGACCCAATCACCACTGTGTTGTTGAACTTTCTCCCTCAGCTCTTAAGCTCAGCACTGTTCACCTAACCCCTGGCTAAAAACCGCCATGTTCCATGTTCTGCTCACCCCCCCCCATGCCCCTCCATGCCCCTATCACCCTTCCACTTCTCACAACATGCCCTCTTCAAACCCACGCCTGTCTCCCCTTTTGAGGGCAGGGAAAGTTCCATTCGACATGACCAGCACATACCCCCTCTTTCCACACTTAAAACAATCAACAACAACAAAAAAACAACAACAAGATGATAAAATAATAATAATACCATAGGGACAAAAGTCTGCTCCACCTTTGTAATCAAACCTTGGCCAAGTGTGTTGATTTTACACCCTGAGGAAGGTGGAAGGATGGCTGAGATGCTTTACTGGCAAAAACAGTCATCCAGGAGGGTCTGGACTCATGTACCCCTGTCTCTCCATTTCTCTCAAGTCTGAATGGAAAACTGAACTGAGCAACTACTCATTTGGATGAGATGACATATACAGAGCAGCTAGCTATCTTTGGCCAGAGACCAAACTCTAAACACTTTACACACACAGGGTCATCTGCAGAAAAGGCTGTATACCTGGGTAGAGCTGACTGACAGCTGCCTTTTAAAAACTCCTATCAGTTTAGATGTTCATTGAAATATCTTACTTAGCTCTTCTTCTTCTTCGACAGTGCATAAAATGTGAAAACCTAGCCCTTTCAAGTAAACTCATATTGTTAGTTAACTCAAATAAAGCAGATGATGATATGTTTCTCCATACCACTCAATGAGGGGGGAGGGGGGGGAGTGATAGAAACTGACCAAGGAGACAGAAAACAAAGTATGGGTGACACTGTCGCTTTCAAAAAATATCAGCACTGAAACACACATACACACACACATACACACACACAGTCACACACATAGTCTCTCTCTCTCACACACACACACACACACACACACACACAGAGTCACACACATAGTCTCTCTATCTCTCACACACAAACACACACACACACAGTCACACACTCTCTCTAACACACACACACACAAACACAGTCACACACACATAGTCTCTCTCTGTGAGTCTTTCACACACACACACACACACACACACACACAAATAACAGATGCGCACACCTGCTCACATTAAATTATTCTGTATTCCATGTCAACGGTCAGTGAATTATGGAAACAACACACCCAGCATGCACACCCCAAAAAAATAAATACAGCTGCCTACATGGTGGGTTAAAGGTAATTATAAATATATAAACTTTCTTGAGTGAATGTGGGAACTGCAGCCATGGAAATGCAGAAGTTAAAAAAATTAGGGAGGAGACTCCTTTCAATTGCTGATTGCCTCTTCTGTTTAAGGACCAAAAAAAAAAAAGCTTCAAAGAGAAGAAAAAGACAAGCTGACAGACCGACCAACAAAGTGATTATATAATGAAAAAGAAACAAAACAACACCACACATCAGAGACAGCAACAGAAGGAGATATATATATATATATATATATATATATATATATATATGCAAGCAGCAAGCGAGACAGATTAAGAATAAATATTGATGAAAAAAACTTTTTAATGAAAGTAAACATGACAACACACATCACACTGAATGACACATTCTACACACAACACACACATACGCATACCTACACAAACACACGTACCACAAAACACATCACACATACCCACACAAACAGCAAACGTACTCCCGCCCCCCCCCCCCCCCCCGCCCCCTCCCCAGTCCCCCCTCCACCACACCACACACACACACCACACATACATCCTTCCCCGCACACACACGCACACCCACATCCACACCTCTACAGACAGACAGCAGAACACCCCTCTCCCCATCACTCACTTGTCCTCTCCCAGAACCACCCCGAAGCCCACGTGCTCCACCCGATGCTTGGACCGGTCCATCCACCCAAGCTGCCGGGCCGCCTCGAACACTGTGGTCAGGTGGGTACCCTGGGTGAACAAAGGTACCCAAAGTGTGCACAGACCGCTTCAAAAGAGAAGGTTCTCTGAATGTGTGTGTGTGTGTGTGTGTGTGTGTGTGTGTGTGTTTGTGTGTGTGTGTGTGCGTGTGTGTGTGTGTTTGTGTGTGTGAGTGTGTGTGTGCGTGTGAGTGTGTGTTACAGTGGGTGTGTGTGTGTGTGTGTGTGTGTGCATATGTGTGTGTGTGTGTGAAGGTTTCCAATAATAATAAATAATGATAAAAGGACATCTAGTACGCCCAAAGATACAAAAGCCCTGGGCATTTTCAATGACAAATACAATGATGTATGCATACTAAAAACACACAAATAACCCGCACGCACAAATCCTCACCGCTCCAGCTGCAACCCACTAAGCCACACCCACTCCATACAAGATGTAGACACACACGCACGCACAAGCACATCTTGGCCGTTCAAGACATATGAACATGTGTCCCTTTGAAAATAGCAAAAATAATAGAAATTTAAAAAAATTAACTTGACTAAAACATTAAAGAAAAGACAAGGAGTTGTTTACTGATTTCAATATGGGTCTTTGATGCTTTAAAAATGGCACGTGCACACATCATGTTCATCAAGCAGATCCCTGGGACATCAATAAAAAAATTTCTAGAACCAAACACATGAAAAGAGTGAAAAACGGACATCAGTCTTCAAAACTGGGGACCATCGGCTCTAAAGAAGAGTTGTTTCCCTTGGCCACTACTTTGCCCAGAAACCTAGGACTTGGAAGGTGTGCCAGCCTCTGTACATTTGTAGCAATGAAGATTTGATTAGAGTGTGCAGCATTAGAGTGACCCTCTGAAGATGGTCTGGAACCCCTTAGAGTTATGTTAAAAGAGTGTGTGTGTACAAGCACATGCATGCATGCATGCGTGAGTATGTTCTCCACGTGTGCCTGCGTGTGTAAGGCGTACTTTGTACTTTTCTAATGTAATGATTCATATTTTTAACCCGTACTTTTGTCTTGGTGTAGGTTTTTTGTTTGTTTGTTTCCTTTTTTACCATGTCTTTATGTGCTATTTATGTGTGAGGCGAACTTTGTGCTTTTCTAATGAAATGATTCATATTTTTAACCCATATTTTTGTCTTCGTGTAAGTTTTTTGTTTGATTGTTTCCTTTTTGACTCACTTGTGTAAACAAAGTGAGTCTATGTTTTAACCCGGTGTTCGGTTGTCTGTGTGTGCATGTGTGTGTGGGTCCGTGGTAAACTTTAATACTGACATTTTCTCTGCAAATACTTTGTCAGTTGACACCAAATTAGGCATAAAAATAGGAAAAATTCAGTTCTTTCCAGTCATCTTGTTTAAAACAATATTGCACCTCTGCGATGGGCACAAAAAAATAAAAAATGAAGCCTAAATATATGCAAACTGCATTTACTGTTACATTTATATTTTTTGTATTCTCTGAACTTGGCACTTTGATCTAATATTCTGACCCAACAACAAGAGCAGTCATCATTATCATTTTTTTTTCAAACAGGAACTTCTTTTGCTAAGCATGGAAGTTTTATTTATTTTGCAAACGTTTTGGTGCAGATAGTAAAAACATAGACTCACTTTGTTTACACAAGTGAGTCAAAAAAGGGAAATTACTCTGTGATTAATGCTAGGGGACTTAATTTGCTTTAAACTGATCTTTCTCATCTGAAACATTACATTTTGAAATTATACTCAATACATAAAAAGCTTGGTTTTTTTTTTTTAAGTGTATCACAAGTGAGTCTTGAAGGCCTTGCCTCTCTTGTTTATCATGTCTTTATGTGCTATTTATGTCACTATATATACTAACATATTGTACTGTTTCATTTGAGGCACTTGGAGCCCAATACATGGTAATTTTGCACGAAGTAAGTACTATTTATTAATACTATCATTATTAATTCATATAATAAGATAAAAATACATCAAATGGTTATTCTACAACACTGTATTGCTGTACTGTTAAACATCAAGATTTTACCAACAGATATAAACAGAATAGGAATCAGCCAGCTCAGACAGTTGGGGTTGTTTTTTTTTCTCAATCAAGTATACAATAAATGCAAAACAGAGAATGATTTACCAGGCAGAAAAATGAAACAGGCTACATCTAATGGTAACTGAATCCATTATGAACCATCAGTAATCCAGAATGAGTGAACTTTTCCTGCCTCAGTTTTCTCCTTGGGCAATATCAGCAACAACAATAAGAAATAATATCATCAATAACAATAATAATATCATCGAAAGTTTCTCTCCTGTTCTGGGGGAGCACTCATTCAGTTCTGCTGAAAAATCATCATTATCATTGTTATTGTTATCAGTATTATTATCATCACAAGTGCTAATCACCTGTCTGGAGTCAACGACACAGTGAATCCAGTTAGCCTTCACCTCTTCCAAACAATGTCATTTTCAGACTTTTGTCCGAGGTGTTGCAGGTGAAAATTTATCATTATATTCATTATCATTACCACTGCTGCTATTCACCTGTCCAGGATCAATGACACTCTCCTCCTCCAGATATTGCTGTATACAGGCAAAATCAGAGGCGTCATGGGTGAAAACTGTCATTACTACTGCTATTGTCATTATTATCACAACTGCTAATCACCAGTCCGAAGTCGACAACATAAAGGATTGAGTCAGCATTCTCCTCCATCAAACGTTGTCGAATACAGGCCATGTCAGAGTTTTCCTTAGTGAAAATTATCATTATTATTGCTATTGTATCGTTATCACCACTACTTATCACTTGTCCGGAGTCGACAACATAAAGGATCCAGTCAGCATTCTCCTCCATCTGACGTTGTCGAACACAGGCCATGTCAGAGGTGTCCTAGGTGAAAATTATCGTTATTGTTGCTATCATTATTGTTATCACCACTACTAATCACCTGTCCGGAGATGACGACGTATAGGATCCAATCAGTCTTCTCCTCCAGACGCTGCCATGTATACAGGCCATGTCACAGGTGAAAATTATCATTATCATTGTTATCATTATCATCATCATTGTTATCACTACTACTACTAATCACCTGTCCAGAGTCGACGACAAAAAGGATCCAGTCAGCCTTCTCCTCCTCCAGACGCTGTCGAATACAGGCCATGTCGGAGGTGTCGTGGGTGAAAATTATCCTAATTATTGATATTATCGTTATCACCATCATCATCACTACAAGAATTCACCTGTCCAGAGTCGACGACATAAAGGATCCAGTCAGCCTTCTCCTCCTCCAGACGCTGTTGAATACAGGCCATGTCGGAGGTGTCGTAGGTGAAAATTATCATAATTACTGATATCATCATTATCACCATCATTATAACTACAAGTATTCACCTGTCCAGAGTCGACGACATAAAGGATCCAGTCAGCCTACTCCTCCTCCAGACGCTGTCGAATACAGGCCATGTCGGAGGTGTCGTGGGTGAAAATTATCATAATTATTGATATTATCATTATCACCATCATTATCACTACAAGTATTCACCTGTCCAGAGTCGACGACATAAAGGATCCAGTCAACCTTCTCCTCCTCCAGACGCTGTCGAATACAGGCCATGTCGGAGGTGTCGTGGGTGAAAATTATCCTAATTATTGATATTATCATTATCACCATCATTATCACTACAAGTATTCACCTGTCCAGAGTCGACGACATAAAGGATCCAGTCAGCCTTCTCCTCCTCCAGACGCTGTCGAATACAGGCCATGTCGGAGGTGTCGTAGGTGAAAATTATCCTAATTATTGATATTATCATTATCACCATCATCATCACTACAAGAATTCACCTGTCCAGAGTCGACGACATAAAGGATCCAGTCAGCCTACTCCTCCTCCAGACGCTGTCGAATACAGGCCATGTCGGAGGTGTCATGGGTGAAAATTATCCTAATTATTGATATTATCATTATCACCATCATTATCACTACAAGTATTCACCTGTCCAGAGTCGACGACATAAAGGATCCAGTCAGCCTACTCCTCCTCCAGACGCTGTCGAATACAGGCCATGTCGGAGGTGTCGAGGGTGAAAATTATCCTAATTATTGATATTATCATTATCACCATCATTATCACTACAAGTATTCACCTGTCCAGAGTCGACGACATAAAGGATCCAGTCAACCTTCTCCTCCTCCAGACGCTGTCGAATACAGGCCATGTCGGAGGTGTCGTGGGTGAAAATTATCCTAATTATTGATATTATCATTATCACCATCATTATCACTACAAGTATTCACCTGTCCAGAGTCGACGACATAAAGGATCCAGTCAGCCTTCTCCTCCTCCAGACGCTGTCAAATACAGGCCATGTCGGAGGTGTCGTGGGTGAAAATTATCCTAATTATTGATATTATCATTATCACCATCATTATCACTACAAGTATTCACCTGTGCAGAGTCGACAACATAAAGGATCCAGTCAGCCTTCTCCTCCTCCAGACGCTGTCGAATACAGGCCATGTCGGAGGTGTCGTGGGTGAAAATTATCCTAATTATTGATATTATCATTATCACCATCATTATCACTACAAGTATTCACCTGTCCAGAGTCGACGACATAAAGGATCCAGTCAGCCTTCTCCTCCTCCAGACGCTGTCGAATACAGGCCATGTCGGAGGTGTCGTGGGTGAAAATTATCCTAATTATTGATATCATCGTTATCACCATCATCATCACTACAAGAATTCACCTGTCCAGAGTCGACGACATAAAGGATCCAGTCAGCCTTCTCCTCCTCCAGACGCTGTCGAATACAGGCCATGTCGGAGGTGTCGTGGGTGAAAATTATCCTAATTATTGATATCATCGTTATCACCATCATCATCACTACAAGAATTCACCTGTCCAGAGTCGACGACATAAAGGATCCAGTCAGCCTTCTCCTCCTCCAGACGCTGTCGAATACAGGCCATGTCGGAGGTGTCGTGGGTGAAAATTATCCTAATTATTGATATCATCGTTATCACCATCATCATCACTACAAGAATTCACCTGTCCAGAGTCGACGACATAAAGGATCCAGTCAGCCTTCTCCTCCTCCAGACGCTGTCGAATACAGGCCATGTCGGAGGTGTCGTAGGTGAAAATTATCATAATTATTGATATCATCGTTATCACCATCATCATCACTACAAGAATTCACCTGTCCAGAGTCGACGACATAAAGGATCCAGTCAGCCTTCTCCTCCTCCAGACGCTGTCGAATACAGGCCATGTCGGAGGTGTCGTAGGTGAAACCCCCGTCAGACTTGGTCATCATGAGGGGGACGTTGAAGCCAGGAACGAACATCACCCACCGCCCCTCCTCGTCCTTCTCCACCGCGCCTGGAGGGAGTGTGTGAATGAGAGTCGGGGCATATGTGTGTGTGTTTGTGTGTGTGTGTGTGTGTGTGTGTGTCTGTGTGTGTGTCTGTGTACATGTGTATATGAGTGTTGCTGTGTGGGTGGGTGATGGGTGGATGGGAGTAAGTGTATACATATGTGTGTGGGGGTGTCTGGTGGGAGAGGGAAGTTGGTTGGGTATGAGTCTGTCTGTGTGTCTGTGTGTGTGTCTGTGTACATGTGTATATGAATGTTGCTGTGTGGGTGGGTGGATGGGTGGATGGGAGTAAGTGTATACATATGTGTGTGGGGGTGTCTGGTGGGAGAGGGGAGCTGGTTGGGTATGAGTCTGTGTGTGTGTCTGGGAGTGTTTGTGTGTCCGTGTGTGGGGATGGGGTGGGGGAGTGCTCTGTGTGCGTGCGCACGCGTACATGCATGCATGCGAGTGTGTGTGTGTGTGTGTGTGATGAAAGTCATCACATCGAAGTAGACCTTTTTCCTTTTTTTTGTGTGGCGTAATGCTTTGTTGAGAGAGGCAATTTTGATATATGTGTGGTTGCACGAGGCGCATGGGGCGCTCGAGTGAACATTTATTTTTCTTATTTGACAGCTCAGGTAGATTCGTGCTCTCTGGCACAACTTGTTTGTCGTCGTACCTGTGCAGCCGTTCGGCTTACAGCTGCAGAGAGTTTGGCTCTGTGACCCTAGTGCTCAGGTGAGAGTAGAAAAAAATACTTAAAATATTTCTGGTGTTTATTTCAATTCATTGTTATAGTGTGGATGGAGTAATTCGGATAACTGTATTTGTATGTGCATTTGATGGTCGTTTTGCTTTTTGGTCTTTAGAAAAAACCTCAATGCTGTTTCTAAACTTGGCAGTAAAATTCCTTTTTGTCAAAGTGTTTATAATATCACTGCTACTGTGACAGGGAGAAAAGAATATTGTTTTGCTTGCACTAGATTTTACCTAATCTTTATTTCATAATTAGAATGATTTCCACTGAGACCTTCTCAACGATGGAAGAATGGAATATAAATCTGTAATATGTAATTACTAGCCCTTGCTTGGAAAACATGATTGGATTGGAAAGACAGAAAGAGGCTAAAAGATATATACTACGAAGACGATAACTAAGGAACTATAACAGATGTCAACTCACAACACCAATATATATCAGAATACAGCAATGACATCTAACTCAATGTCTCGATTTTCTCCACTCCACGTCACATTTTCATTGTAGACAGAGCAGCAAAGCATTATGAAGCTCAGCGGAGCATGCTACACTCAAACCACAGCAGCTGGAAGGTGTGTACATTCAGCACTTCCCTGGTGCTTTACCAGTGCCACCACCACCAGTGCTTTCCCTATGGCCCAGTGGTAACACATCCACTAAGGAAGTGAAAGAAATCTGAGGATGCAAAATCAAATCCCACCCTCAGTAGAATTTTCTCCCCAGCAAGAGACCTTGAGTAGTGAACTGGATGCCAGTCATTTTAACGAGTGCAAAAGACTCTGTAAAGCGCTTAACTCACTCAGTACGGCCAGTCCTCTCTTCTCCTCTACACAGACCCCTCGGATGTCCAGTGGGTGTCTGAATGACCCAACCTTTGGCTTCCGTCGTCAGAACTATGGTATTCTTTGTCAACATTCACCTTTTCAGTATAAGAGCGTTCCGCCTGCAATATTTTGATGATGGTAATTGGGATGAAACGCTGTTAACGTCGTCTCTTTCGCCGTTCGTATGGAGAGAGTTAAAGCATGTCTCTGACCAAAGACAGGTACTATATAAGCATCAATAATATTGATAATAACAATAATACCTTTGGCCGTAAGGTCCTTCATGAGCACCTTCATCCTCTCCTGGTAGAAGGACTCCCCTCGGTCTGTCAGAGTCACCTGCAGGCGGTCGTACACCTTGTTGAACTCTGTCAAAACAAACAGGGATATTGTGCCATGGAAAGTTCTATAACAAGAAAAAAACTTTTCCCCCTAAAATTACATTTATTTTGTTAAATTGTTTGGGGTTTATTCATTGTTTTGTCCCCCCCCCCCCCTTCCTCCACCCCCACCCCCCCAAAAGAAATCTGGATATTTTTGTTTTCTATATTCAGATGAATGATGATGGGGGTGATGAAGATGCTGCTGTGGGTGCCCATGTAGGTTTGGGACAACATGACAAGGTTGGTCTTGTGCTCCTTGTAGAGATGTGTAGTAGTCTCCTCAAGCACTTGGTTTCGAATGCTTGGATTCTTCTTTCTGTTTCTGCCATCAGTGTCCATGTCTCACATCCATATAAGAGGATGGAGACCACCAGTGACATGTAGAGCAGGAAATTTGTGTGGAACTTGAGGAGACCATCCTGCAAGGGACTGTAGAGGGAGGGCGCAGACTGGGGCGGCAGAGAAAGTGCTGGTCTGACAAAGTCATGGAATGGACCAAAATGACGATGCCAGATCTCCTCACGACAGCTGCCAACAGAACGGCATGGCGAGCTATGACATCTTCTCATGTCCCCCCAACGGTCGAGGGAATGATTGGATTGGATTGGACAAGGTTGGACTCTCATAACATATCCTGGCATCCACCATGCCGACAGAGATATATATACACACCAGCAGGATTGGTTCAGAAATTCAAGCAACAATCCCAAAGACGCATTCTGTGAAGTCGATGACCCTCCTCTCTGTGGTCCCAATCTTCCCATTTGAGCACACAGTACACTCAACTGTGGTTAGGAGCCGGCTACAGGCCAAAAAATCCCATTTCCAACAGGGATCAAACCCATTCCCTCCCAGTCATCAGTCTTGGATGTTAACCTCTTCGCCAAGGCAGCTTCTCTAAGTTAATACAACATACTTTCCGTGACCCACAGGTGAAGACGTCGACAGAGGTCACATTCCTGTCCTGATAAAAATTAACAACACTCCAGTGCTCACACACACACACACACACACACACACACACACACACACATACACACACACACACATACATACACACACAAAAAAAAACCACGGTAAATTACAGCCTAAAGGAGCAACTGTTTTTTTTCACTCAGACCTGACCCATCTCTGCTTTTTATCCACTGTACATGCCCTGTCTGTGTCTGGAAACTAAATTCTGGCTTCCACTTTGTGTCACCTCTCACACTAGACAACAAAATCAAAACCTGACAACACACTTGACCAAAATCATATGCACACAATCATCACTAAACTGTAACACTTAAATGCTTCAGTCTTCCAAATATTAAATTTAATATCGTTGATGATCACCAACGCACTAATTTAAAAACCGAAAGCGCATGTGATTCCTTTGAAGTGAACATGATCATGATTCGCCCCTTAGGGTGCGATAAAAGAGATCATGGGGATCAATAGAGAAATTAGAAGAATGAACTGAACTCAAGACGACCAAAAAATCTTTTCAAACATGCAAAGCAAGAGGATGGCAAACGAGACTGGATTCAGATTTGACAAGTTAATGCAATACGTATAAAGTAACCACATGGCGCATGTACGCCAGCACACACATATATTCTAACAAACACTCACATACACACCCACCACTTGTAAACACAATGAATCACATACCCGTGAACACACACACACACACACACACACACACATCCATCTAATATCACTTACCAGTGAAAAGATGTTAACTCACTCAGTACGGCCAGTCCTCTCTTCTCCTCTACACAGACCCCTCGGATGTCCAGTGGGTGTCTGAATGACCCAACCTTTAGCTTCCGTCGTCAGAATTGTGGTATTCTTTGTCAACATTCACCTCTTCAGTATAAGAGCCTTCCACTTGCAATATTTTGATGGTGGTAATTGGGGTGAAACGCTGTTAACGTCGTCTCTTTCGCCGTTTGAATGGAGAGAGTTAAACTAAAGAAAGAAAGAAAGAAAGAGACACCCACATACACACACTGACACAAGGACCCACTCACCGTTCATGGAGATCTTATAGATCATCTGCCAGGCCTTATAATGGGAGGGCTCATAAGCCTGGAGTTGCACTACACACTGGTAAGCTCTCTTCTTGAACTCCTCGTCTACATCAAAACGACTCTTCGACTCCTGCAGCAAATCACAACCAGCAAAATGTCACAAATTCAATGCACACTTTTTTCTTTTCTTTTTTAAGAAAAGTGATGACAAGCAACAACAATCTGCTTTAGTTTAAACATATCAAGAATGACAACAATAATAATAATAATACAAAAAACAATACTAATTTTTTTCTTAAAGTATAACAATATTGATAATAATACTGATGATGATGATAATAAAAATGATAACAATAACAAGAGAAAGAAGGAGAAACAGATGAAGAAAGAGGGAGGAGGAAGAGGAGGAAAAGAAGAAGAAGAAAGGCACTGAATTTTGTGCAGAGACAAATCAAAATGCTTTCACACCAGAATCACTATCAGTAGCTCAAGGCGGCGTCCCTGCGTTCAGACAAATCCATATACACTACACCACATCTGCTAAGCAAATGCCTGACCAGCAGTGTAACCCAACATCCTTAGTCAGGCCTTGAGAATTTTTTTTTTAATAAATAAATTAAATAAAATAAAAATGAACGGATGAATAATTATTTTATTTTTTAAATGCTAATAAAAAAAAATAAATAAACATACATTCACACACATGCGTAACCTTGAATTATTCAGGTGAAAGACATGACATATGATCATACAAGTAACTGATATCCTCCTCCTATTCTTCCTCTTCCAAAGGACTGACAAAGCAGCAACAGTCTGCCACATGTGTTTCAATATTTTTCATTTCTACACATGATTCATCATGTTCAAAATTACTGGCAAATCTGCCTGACTTTTGATAGAGTAAAATCAGTGACCATTTCAGCAGGACTGCAAGTGCCTGAACCCCATTCATGCGCTTACAAAGGTCGGACATCAAACACACATGCTCAAGATCCTGTAATCCAAGCCAGCATTTGGTGGGTCATAGAAACAAGAACACACGCTGCATGCACACACCCTAAACCCCTAGAAGCAGAGTATGGCTGCCTACATGACATGGGGTTAAAAACAGTCATGCACATTAAAAGCCCACTTGTACATACAAAGTGAACATGAAGGGAGTTGCAAAACCCACACAAACTCAGAAGGTAAAGAATTCCTCCCTTCCTCCACACACCCCCATTCCCCCACTATCTCATACCCTACCTCCCTTTCCTCCACCATCTCCCTCCTCCTTCCTCCAACCCCCCATCCCTCTACTATCTCATACCCCCCCTTTTCCTCCACTATCTCCCTCACTCTACCACCTATACTCCCACTATATCATACACCCCCCACCCCCTACCTCCACTATCTCCCTCCCCACTTCCACCTCCTCCAACCCACCCCAACTCACCTTATAGAAGGCCTGGAGGTCGGAGATGGGTGGGGTCTGGGTGAGGAAGTTGGGGAACTTGTCCTGCAGGTGTGCAATGAGCATGCCAAACTGGGTGCCCCAGTCGCCTAGGTGATTGATGCGCAGCACATCGTGACCCACCCACTCCAGGAGCCGGCTCACGCTCTCCCCGATGATCGTTGACCTGTGTGCACCAGCCACCACACCTCACAATCAAATATCACCTGACTGAGCCAAGTGATTTTAGACATACAAATTCTAATGTTTTTATTGATCAGAGAAAGTTGAGGAAAAACAAAATTTCACTTACCACAGCAGTTCTATCAGTTCTATCAGCAGCATCACTGACTGAGCACAAACTGAAATGCCAGACTGAAAAGGCAGCAACAGCTGTTAACGAAATGACAAATTATAGCACAGCAGGAAATTCTCCCTGTAACTCAAGCTGAGATTTTATAACTCAAATGTTCTATCCGCTCTCCTCTATAGCTGCAAAACTTGGCAATTTCGACCACACAGGAGAAAAATTTGGATGCCTTTCACACCAAAAGCAGACGCAAGATCCTTGGCATCAAATAGCATGATTTTTATCTCAAATGAAACAAGAGAGGCAAGGCCTTCAAGACTCACTTGTGACTGAAAGTAAAACACACAAGCTTTTAATGTATTGAGTATAATTTCAAAATGTAATGTTTAAGATGAGAAAGATCAGTTTGAAGCAAATTAAGTCCCCTAGCATTAATTACAGAGTAATTTCCCTTTTTTACTACCTGCACCAAAACGTTTGCAAAATAAATAAAACTTCCATGCTTAGCAAAAGAAGTTCCTGTTTGAACAAAAAATGATAATGATGACTGCTCTTGTTGTTGGGTCAGAATATCAGATGAAAGTGCCAAGTTTAGAGAATACAAAAAAATATAAATATTGAACAGTAAATGCAGTTTGCATATAATTAGGCTTCATTTTTTTTTTTTTTTTTTTTTGTGCCCATCCCAGAGGTGTAATATTGTTTTAAACAAGATGACTGGAAAGAAATGAATTTTTCCTATTTTTATGCCTAATTTGGTGTCAACAGACAGTATTTGCAGAGAAAATGTCAATGTTAAAGTTTACCACGGACACACAGACACACACACACACACACAGACAACCGAAAACCGGGTTAAAACACAGACTCACTTTGTTTACACAAGTGAGTCAAAAAGTCACAGATCTCATCTGTCTCTAATGTCAGCCGTCATCTACTACATATGGCATTTCCGCTGGCTGGGACATGTATTTAGGCTCCCTGCACCAACAACTGCAAGCCAAGCCACAAACTGAACCACATGCAGGGCAGTAAAAGTTGGCACAGCCCAAGGTGAGGTGGCAACAAACAGTGGAGACAGACCCAAGACTTGTTGAGAGATGATGGGGGTGACACAGGCAAACTAGCTGAGGAGTGCAGAGTATGGAGCACTCTGACTGCCCCATACGTTCAATTATCTTAAAAAAAAAGGAGTGAGGAAGGTTCACTACGCATCACACCACCTCACAATTAACTATCCCTGAATGATCATTCATATTATCCATGTGATTCACTGTGCATCACAACACAATCTCACCATCAGTTGCCCCTGAATGATTTTTCAAATTGTTTCATCTGTATCAGCATGCAGTTGATTATGCATTGTATGCCACCTCACAATGAAAAATTCTGTTTTAGCCCAGATACCAGTATGTCATACCACGACAAGATAACAAAACAAATGTTTTCATATAATAGAAAGAATCTAACTTTTTTTCTTTTTCTTTTTTTTTAATTGAAAAAAATTTTTTAAAAAGAAGACGACTAGCAAACACATATCTCAGATGACTTGAGTGGATAACATGACTTTATTTTCACCGGAAGAAAATGTAAGAAAAATACAGTATCAGTATCAGTATCAGTAGCTCAAAGAGGCGTCACTGCGTTCGGTCAAATCCATATACGCTACACCACATCTGCCAAGGTGATGCCTGACCAGCAGTGTAACCAACGCGCTTAGTCAGGCCTTGAGAAAAAATAAATAAACAAATAAATAATATATATATATATATATATATATATAAATTAAAATAAAATAACAAAAACAAAAAAAAAAAGAAAAATACAAAAACAAAAAAATGAAAAGGACTAGCAATGTTCCTACCTCAGGTGACCGACATGCATTTCCTTGGCTATATTTGGAGAGGAGAAGTCGATCACCACACGCTTCTTCTGTGGCAAGGTGGGGGGACGTACCCCCAAGGTCAAGGTGGTCTGGATCTCTTGGGCCACAAACGGCTTGCTAAGGAAGACGTTTATGAAACCAGGGCCTGCTACCTCCACCTGCACCACACACAGACACACACACACACACACACAGACACACACACACGCACAGTGACAATCAATCAATATGTTCAATAAATACAGTGTTCAGTAGTTGTCTGCCTTTACATGTAAATGTTTAAGAAATACCTTAATAATAATAATGATAGTATTTATATAGCGCTGAATCTTGTGCAGAGACAAATCTAAGCGTTTTCACACCAGTCATTCACATGCATGCATAACAGGGGAGGGAGGCTATCTTGTGAAGAGGTGGGCCAGACTTAAAAGAGCTGAGTGTGGAGAACTGACGAAGTGAAAGAGGAAGTTCATTCCAAATGCAAGGTCCAGAGACAGAGAAAGAACAGCGTCCAACAGTGGAGTGTTTGAATCTGGGTATGCATAAACAGCGGGGATCCGAAGCCGATCGTAGAGAGCGAGATCATTTTAAACTCAGTAAAATTTGTTCTACAATTATATCAAAACTAAGACATGATTAATGGAAAGTCTTCCTTTTTTTTTTTTTTTTTTAAATAACTCTATGAACTTACTGTTTCATACAAACTCACCTTCTCATAGAAGTCTGCCTTAGGGAGCTTCTCCACTATGGCCTGAGCAACCTCTCTGGGGTTCACCTTCTTGCCCTGGCTGCTGCCCAGTTGCTGCAACAAAACACAGTTTTCTAGTCACCATCATTGTTACTTGTCATCCGCATTCACCTCAAACATATGAAAGATGTCATCTCTCTCTTGAGAATATATCAGTGTGACAGGTACTTATTCACAGAAACTCTCTCTCTCTCTCTCTCTCTCTCTCTCTCTCTCTCCATAAAAACCATCCAACACCATAATGCCTCCTGTGTGCTTGTAAAGTTCTGCACATGTTCACATTTCACAGACAGAAACACCTGTGCATAATTTAAACCACAATGCACATAAATAGCTGTACTAATTTTGTCAGAATCCTCACTTATGTTATAAACTGGAGGATAATAAGAAGAAAAAGAAAAAGAAAAGGAAATAGAAAACTTTTAGAAAGAGACTTTTCTTGGTGCTTTCATTTTGTACCAACTCTAAAACCTCGTCAGTTAGCTGTCTCAGACTTTGGTCCAATTCGCAGACCAATTCTGAGTCTATCTTTTCGGCTATTGTCTAATGCATTACAGACTAAATATTGTTCTAATGTCAAGTGCATATGCTTTAGTAACCTGACAATTAAGCGTACATCTTTTTTTTTGTTGTTGTTGTGGTTTGATGAAGCCTTACCAGCACGAAAGTGTGTCTTCACAAGTGACTGAGAACGTTGATGTTTTTGACTTTTTCCATTCATTGTCAGTTGTTTCTCTTGTTAGATTAATGACTTCTCTTTTATGAAGTACTTTAAGCAATTTTCTGTAATTGTATTTAGTTTTTTTGTTTTGTTTTTTGGGGTTTTTTTTTTTTTTTTTTTCAAATTTCACACTCATATGCCCAGTTTCCCCCGACTCACCATTCATCCACATCCCCCTCCTCTTCTAAATGATAATACTCAAATGTGTATATTAATACACTAACAAAATGTCTTCAATCACCGACATGTGTGACGGAACATTAAACCAAAGTCCTCCTACATTGGATTTTTTTTCCAGTTTTGCTTTGGTTTGGTTGGGGTTTTTTGTTGTTGTTTGGTTTTGGTTGGGGTTTTTTTTGTGGGGGTGGGGGTGGGGGTGGTGTGGGGGGGGGGCTGTTTGTTTCTTTTTCTTTTTTTCCTTCTTTCACCTCTTTTCAGTTGTCTGTGTGTCCATGTGTGTGTATGTTCTAACAAAACAGAAATAAAGCATTCTTGCGTCTATCTTGATGAAAGATTTTTTTCTTTTTTCTTAAATCAGTTGCCTACGTATCGCCTTTTTATCAACAACCATATAAACTCTCTTCAATCAGACTTTACAACAAAGCATTATGGCATCTTGCGTCGTGTACCTGAGCAAGACTCATGGCGCTGTTGCACTGGTAGTCGGCCATCTTGGCGCTGGGGGTGACGAGGACAGGGGGGTTGTCCAGCTGGGGGAAAGCGGAGGTGATGGCAATGCGGAACACATCTTCCAGCATGAGCTGCAGGCTGATGGCACCCGTGCGCTGCTTGGCCTGCTCCTCCGTCAGGAACTGCACACACACACACACACACACACACACACACAAACACACACACATGCACAAACACACACAGAGTCAAAAAAATCACATGCTACTGTGGAGGATTACTCTCAAAGACACATGTACTCTTTGAATGTGAGGCCTTAAAGCCCTTTCTACCTAGATTTTTGGAAAAATCGCTTAAAGATCTTGTTGGTAATTCTGTACTGCTGTTAAAAATTTCTGAAAGTTTGCTTCACAGTCCAGCTGGACATTTGATTTCATAAAGTTTACAGTTAACTTTGTTATTGGTTCTCACTCCTTTGTATATGTCAGGGTTTTTTTGGTCTAAAATCAGATTATGTGGATTGATGCTAAACTGAAGCATGCGCGCACCACACACACACACACACACACACACACTGTGTATACACAATGGCATCACAGACTGCACTCCATGAGTCATGACACCAACTTGCAGAAAACAACATGTGTAAAAGATATAAGACAATGCACCCAACATGCATGATGTGACCCCAAAATGAACCCTATCAATTCAGTCAAATGTTCACATCAGGAAAAGTCAACAGCAAACTATAAATCTATTTTTCCATTACCATTAGATAAAGCCCTCCTCAAAACAAATGGCATCCCCACTTCAAATCATTCAGAAAACACTTGACTTACCATTTTCAAATGATTCAGCTGGTACTTCAATTTGGAATTCTCCGTCTGAAGTTTCTCAACCTCAGGGGAAACAACTCCACTGGCCTTTAGTTTGGCTGGGTCCTGCAGTACATCGATCTGATTCTTCAGATGATCGATTTCAGACTCCTGTGTAGAACAAAAACAAAAGAATCATTTCACGAATTTTATGTGTGTGTGTGTGTGTGTGTGTGTGTGTGTGTGTGTGCGGGCGCGCGCGCGTGTGTAATGTTTCAGTGTATATTTTGTTAACATACTTACAAAAAATGAAATATGTGATTACATTTTTTCATTTAAATGTGTGCTTATATGAATGTGTACATTTATTATACACACATCATTTACATGGGTATGCTTGTGCACATGGGCGCTTTAAGTTTTAGCGTACATACATGGACTGAGTGAGCTCAAGGGTGAGATTTATAAGCATGTACATGCATGTCAGAATGCAATATATGCTGGGTGAGAGGGGTAGAGGGTAACAATTCAAAGTGGGAGAGATGATCAGAAGTGTGGGTGAGTATACAGTATACTGTCCTGCCTATAGGTAGGGTGGTCGCAAATAGACGTTTTCATATAATATAGTATAGTGATTATCATATACTATACCTGTAGACAGATCTGTCCTTCCCCTGATTCTAACTCTAACCAGTCTAAGTCACTAGACTTAAAGTACACTATTGGAAAGCCAGCAAACTGAATGAATAATGATACATGAAGCTTCTTCTTATCAAGTTCAGTATTTTAAACTAAATTTGGACTTAATAAAAGTAGAACAGACACACACACTGACATGGTATTAAATAAAACTGAAATCTAACGACACACTGAGAACTAGTCTCTTGTTTGGTCTGATAATTTTAAGATAGTCAGCACCAACAGCCATTGTCATGATTCATGTTGATGTGATACCAATCTATTCACCAATATACACATGTTTTAAATAAAACCATAGCACACTTCCTCTGAAATGGATGCCTACCCTTTCTCATTCTGTGTTTTTAACTACTCCAAACCTCAAAATGCAAGGCACACAGATGCAGACAAAGGAAGAGCCTGACCAGTGTCACTGGCCCTCCCCATCGCTTTTCCAAACAATAATTCCTTTCCCTCCTTTTCTTTCTTCCCTTCTTAATATAACTACTGGTATTGTGTTATTGTTACTACTACTGCTTTGATCTCCCCCTCCCCAACCCCCAAACCTGCCTAAGACAACACCTCCTGTTACTCTCTGATTGTCCACATCTATGCCCATCTTTGCATTCTCTGCTGAATAATACTCTAATTGTCATTTTTGATGATATAACTTCTCGTACTTATCTAAGTTATTTGAGACAGTCGATTAAAAGGCGCCTTTAACTCCAGTCATTTCCAGTTAACACATTCCTGGAGACAAAAAGATCTATGGTTTGAAACGCACACACTTCTTTTCAAAGTGAATTCTAATTTACAATCTACCGTCGTTGTTTTGTTTTGTTTACAAATCTTTTTTTTTTTCCATTGGATTTTCTCATCATCTAAGTTTCATAGATACAGCAGTCGCCAGATGCAGACACCGGTTGGAAACCAACCCAGAAATACTCCAGCGACACATTGGCCTCACAGGTGAACAACATAACACAAATGTTAACACAACAGACTTTCCACTTACGGCCTGCTCCAATCGCAGTAGATACTGATCCATTTCGTCTTCCATACCCAATGATGAAACAAACCGCAACGTGCGTGCCTTCTGAGAGAGAAAGTAAGTATAATATTTAGGATTGGAACTAAAACGAAATGTTGAGTGTAATCAAAAACAAGATATTTGACCAAAAGCTATTTTCATTTGACTTTAAATGTAACGATTTTATAGTAAGTATTTTGAAGAATGACTTCTGAATTTCTAAAGGTGTGCTTCAAATTAAATAATAACCGAAAGTTTTCAAGATGGTGAGTCGAAAATTAGCAGCAGGATGCATTTCCTGTTTTGCTTGTGATTTCACGACAGGTCAGTGGGCCTGTCAAACACAGGAAAATTGTTGTGTTCTCCAATTTTTGACAATGTGGGTCTATAAGTTAAGGAACTAGACATGTCTAACATGATGAAAATTATATAGTAAGTTCTACATTCATGAGGTTCGCGTGAATGGCTGTCATTTTTTTTTCCCTGTGAAATGGTTTTTCTCATTCACTGTAAACGACTAGATAGACATGACTTCTGATGAAGTGCATCTCAATCTGATTCTCCACGAGTCGAGTATAATTAAGTCTGTCAGTGAGTCGCAGTGATTGGTTACTCATATTATTATATGTTTGATTGACGATTGTCTGACATTGTAAACTAGGCTACTTCAACTTTGTGTAAATTTGAAAAATGCTGTGTGTATTTCATGATTTCAGTTAAATAAATTCCTCAAATAGATCCAAAATCATGAATTATTATCGCATCCATCATTTCATTTGGCATTTCGATGAACATCGCAAGTAAGGTATGTTAAGTAGAAGTGATTATTAAAAAATATTTTTAAAAACTGCAAGTAACAGCACTTCACAAAGGAGATTAAGATTGTATCATTACATCGTAGAGGAGGGAAAAGACATACTGATCTGTTAAATGGAATTCAAACATTGTCTTTTGTGTGACTAACATCAATTGTTATTGTAAATTATTAAGATTTCCTTCTTTTCTTTTTACAAAGACCTACTTAAGAATTTGCCATCTTGTTTCAGATTTCATCCCACAAGCCTAATGTAACTTGCCAACTTCTCTTAGATCACATTCTTGGATCCATATCACACCTTACCCCGTGATTTTGACCTTGATAATGGCGAACACCTCGGTGTGCAATGATACGTCGGAGGCTGTGGAGCTGTGTGAAGCACAGGGACTGTACCTGAAGCCTGTTGCCAAGATCAATATCTGTGCACAGCTGCCCCAACTGAAGACCCCAGGGAAGACTATCTCCAACTGGGAGGTGATGGAGAAGGTCAAGCAGATGATCCGTCCAGAGACCTTTCTTACTATCAAGGTAGGTACCCTTTTCAGGAAACGTGGAGGGTTTACTTGGTGATTAGAACCTTGTTGAATTTTCTTTTTTCTTAGAACAGATGTGGCATAGCATATTATATGGATCAGTATGCACAGATTACACCTTGAAACTAAAACTGATGCATGGGGAAATAGCTTTCCCATCCCCCATAAATTCTTGAAAAAAAAAAGGGGGTGGGGACAATGGATTTAGCAGAACTGTTTGGGATAGTGTCTTGTTTTGCATGACAGAGGTAGGTCTTTTGTAATGTAGCCTGGCCATTAACAACTTTCCACACTGTGGATTATCTTGCTGGCTGTCTTTAGGGTTGGAGGTTATGACACTGCAGATAGCATTGTGTTAATGTTCACAAGATCTTCCATTCAGTTTATGTGAGAAGGTGTGCAAATTGGAGGAGTGTATGGTATTGATAATGATAGTAAAAAAACATGAATACCCTGTGAGCTTGTTAAAGCAGTGATCACTTGCAAGTATTGTAAAAAAAAACAACATGATTACCCTGTGAGCTTGCTAAAGCAGTGATCATTTGCAAGTATTGTTACAGGCTTGTTAATAGTAATAGAAAACTAATACTCCTGTCCCTATAGATATCTAAAATATGCGATTCCTGCAGTGATCAATAAATATTGCTTGTGCTTCAGGTGGTAAAAAGCACAATGGAGTTCATCCGCTTGGAGGGAGAGATAGAGAACAAGAGCAAGCTGTCACTCCTCATCATCAGACTCGACGGCAAGACAATCAAGCTCAGTGGATTCCCAGAATCCCTCAAAGTGAGAGCGGCTGAAACCAAAGTCGCCTTCCCCGTGCGCCACGACTGGGACTCTTACTTTCGTGACGCCAAAAACATGAATGAGATGCGTCCCGGGGAGAGGCCGGACACCATCTACTTCCAGGACCTGCCTACTCGCTGGTTCTCCAAACGTTCGGAAAAGGATGGAACGAGCAGCGAGTCAAAGCTGCGCCCCAGTGAGGAGATAGTGCAGAAGGTGTTTGAGACGTTCGGGGATGTGCGCTGTGTGGACATCCCCATGCTGGACCCATACAGGAAGGAGATCATGGGGCTGCTTGCCAAGCCGGGCACCATCCAGACGTTCCACTATGGGCAAGACATCCAGTTTGATGCCTACGTGCAGTTCAAGGAGTACATAGGCTTTGTCAAGGCCATGGACGCTCTGCGGGGCATGAAGCTTCTGTACAAGGAGGATGAGACCAAGGCGAACACTGCCAACATCAAGGTAATGCATGCCTTTTATTCACAGATATGAGCTCTGATCCATACTTAACAGAAGTATACATGCATTTTATGCATAGCTGTTCACTGACTAAGGTTTTTGGATATGTGTATTGGAGTGTAACAACTAACATTGATACTAGCAGTTTTTACGGAGAGCAGGTGACTTTGTGGGTTTTGTAAATTGTGCTTTCAGTGTTTCATGGTATTAATGATTGTGTTTTATGTAAACTCTATGCTTTTATGTTTCGTCTCCTTTCATGTGCTTACTCGGTTCATTTTAAATATTACTGATTTGTAAAGTGCTCAGAGTTTGGTTCTGTACTGTACATATTACATATTTACTATATATTATATTTATTATATAGATAATAAAAAATATATTATTATAGTATAGGATGAACATAGAGTACTGAACAAGACCATTGTGTGTGCTCGTGCAGGTGGACTTTGACAAGACTCGCCACCTGTCAGAGAGGATGATCCGCAAGCGACGAGGGGAACGCGAGAGACTGCAGGCCCTGGAGGCACTTCGCCTGGAAGAGGCGCGACTGGCCAAAGAGGCGGAGGAGAGGAGAATAGAGGAGGAGAGGTAGGTAGAAAAGAAAACGGGAGATATAGGAAGAAAAGAGTAGGAGAGGTAGGAAGAAAGCAGTAGAAGAAATAGGAAGAAGAGGTAGGAAGAAAAAAAGGAGTAGAGGTGGAGGAGGAGAGGTCGGAAGAAAAGAAGACAAGTAGGAACTAAAGGGGAGGAGAGGTTAGAATAAAATTTAAAAAAAGATAGGTTAAA
The DNA here is from genome assembly GCF_041734735.1 of Babylonia areolata. Classification (NCBI taxonomy): domain Eukaryota; kingdom Metazoa; phylum Mollusca; class Gastropoda; order Neogastropoda; family Buccinidae; genus Babylonia; species Babylonia areolata. The sequence continues at coordinate 39,146,778 of NC_134882.1, forward strand.
AAAAAAAAAAAGAAAGAGAGAGATAGGTGGGAAAGAAAAAGAGAGTTACTTTGATAGGGAAAAAATAGTGCTCATGAAGTAGAAAGAAATCATACAGTAGAAAAAAATATACAGTTGAAGGAGGGGAGAAGGGATGAAGGGAAAAAAAGGACAGGGTAGGAGAAGGTATCAATGCAGGAGTAGGAGAAGTTAACAGTACAGGAATGAGTTTAAGACTAATGTTGTAATAAGAGGTGATGTATAGCTGAGACAGAAACAAGTAGTTTTAGCAAGAAAAGAACAAAACAAAGAAACAGAAAAGAGAAGAATTTTTTTTAAACTGGCTGCAGATGCTGTATTATTTGAGGTTACAGGCATCTCATTTTGTAGTAGTAAAAACTGTGAGCAGTAAATCTCCAGGAAAATAGAAAACAGCTTAATACTATAATTCAGTCAGTAATGATTTAATGTTTTGGCTCACAGTGCAAAGAAAGTGAATCTATATAAATCATCGTGGATGAAGGGGGGAAATGAATCCTGGTCTGCTGAGATCATTCTATTTTGATATTTCTGTATGATGCATTTAAGATGCTGAAAACTGGGACTTCTACCACAGAGAAATGATTTAATAGCAAAGAAACATTTGTCTACAAATTTACTCCTAAAAACCTGCAAAGCAGTACTTTCTCTTTTTAGTCCCCTGTTTCGTAGACTTATCTTTGTCAGGCCTGAATGTTGCTGGATTGTATGAATTTCAGGCTGCAGAAACTGGAAGAGGAAAAAGAGAAGCAGAGGAGAAAGGAAGAGAAACAGCGTTTGAAGGAGGAGAGGAGAAAGGAGCGAGCGGAGAAGCGTCGACTGAAGCAGATGGAGAAAAAGCAAAAGATGGAGGAGACACGGATGCGGCGTAAAATTGCGCTGGAGGAACGACGGTTGCTGATCGCCCAGAGGAAGTTAGAGTCTCTGCGCCTGCTGTCGGACCTGTTTGAACTGGTCAAGGTTGGGAATGATGAAGCTGCTTTTTTTTGTGCTTTTTGTTGGTGTTGTTGTCCTCTCGCTGTGAATGATGAAGAGTTTGTGTGTGCTTGTATACAAAAACTTGAAAGATACTGATGCAGTGATAGTTCTTGGGGTTAAATGATCAAGACATTACGTCATTCATTTTTCTTGCCTGCTGCTTTTTTTGTTGGTTTTTTTCTTTTTCTTTTTTTTTTTTTGCACAAAAAGAAAAATCATTACAAGCACAAATACATACCCGCATATTACTTTTGTTCAGAAAAATCCATCACATCACGTGAAAGTAAGACAGGAAGTAGTTGTTAAATCCTCTTCAAGTTCATGACACCAGTAACTTCATGGCAGTTCAGCAGAGTAAGCTAAAGCTTGGTGAAACAAGATTAGTGTGGCATGAATCTACAAACACAATCACTACTTTTGATTTGCTTTTAAGTGGCATAACTGATTTGCCAATATATAAAAAACGTTTCCAAGAGAAGAATTCCCAGAAAAGAACAGTGACTGATGTCCTTCCTTTTGGCCAGTGTAAGCTCAGTGTTTTTGTAACACATGGAGGTGACAACATTCACTGACAAGTATACTCGTTAGCATTAGTCACGGGATTAAAGTTTGTTTGGGTTGGGGGGTGGAGGGGTGGGGGTTTTTTTTGGTTCTTTTTAATAATTCAATAATAACCTTTTTTCAATACTGCCCATGATGCAGGAAGACAAAGTGAAGGAGGAAGTGGCAAAGCGAGAGGCAGAGCTGGAGGAACAGCGGAAGCAGGAAATGCTGGCAGAACAACGGCGCCGCCTGGAGGAAGAGCAGAGGAAAGCGGAGGCGGAGATCCAGAAAAAACTGCAGATGAGGCAGCAGGAGCAGGACCTGCGGGAGAAAATAATGAAAAAGTTCATGGTGAGTGCAGTCTGCATTGTCAAGACTCAAGATACTTTCTTAGCTTCAGGTAGTAAGATTTTAGTATGCGGATTGGGTTATTTAAAAAAAAAAAAACAGCATCAATCTTTGTCATCACTCACACTCTTAAAAATTTCAGGAAACATGGGCAGCTTGCACATGCTCTCTTACCCACCCTGCCCATCCATGTAAGCATGCAAGGTTTCAAAACCTATGGCAGTACTTCAGAGTATTACAATCCTTTGGGAGCTTCCATTTGCGCAGTTTTGTTGATATTTTCAGCCACAGTTCCCTGCCCTTGCCCAGCATTGTAGTGAACTGTGCATCCAGACGAACGGTCATGTAAAAAAAACGTTGGTTTTTTTGTTGTTGTTTTTTTCTCAATTAATAATAAGGAGAAGACAAGTAATGCATTGTTTTTTGTTGTTTTTTTTATAGCACAGATGTTACGCACTTCAGGCCACTTATATGTGCTGTAGAAAATGCCCATTTATGTTTTTGTGGTAGTAGTAACATTGGGTGGAAGGCAGCAGCAAAAATACCCCAAAAGCCCAGGCAGTTTCCCTGCCCTCACTGCAGATGCCCATGCAGATCCAAACTAGAACTCCATTCTCAAACGATATGCGAGTGCACACTAAATGAGAATGAGAAGGGTTTGGACATCATCATCGGTCATGGCATACAACCAAGATGATTATAATTACTATGATTATTATCAGTGTATCATTTAAGTTTGGTGCTTCATATCAGTTTCTTGCATCTCAAAAGATTTATGTATAATTCTGAGAAATGACTCAAGTCTGCAAAGAAAATATCTCGACAGAGTTGCAAGGCATTACAGAAAACATCTTACACCAAACAGTTATTTGCATCTCAGTATGTCTGTCTGTAGTTCTGGAAATCTGAGTGTACAAAGAAATTGATATCTTCATGAGCTGGAGTTTTCCGGTATCATACGGATTTTGGTGTAGGATTTTGGATTTTTTTTTTTTTCTAAGTTTTTTTTTTCCATAGATTTTATTTCGGTATGAAGACAATCACAAGGATTAAGTGGTCCCTAGACCCAGGTCAGAAACTTTCCATTTAAAAAATCAGTCACACTCACCACTATTTCTTTTTATCAATTTTGAAAAAAGAAAAGGAAATGTTTAAAAAGCAGAATAATCTAAAGGTTGTATCCTGTTTTCTATTTTCCCAGGCCAAAGAGCAGCAGGAGAAAGAGCGACAGAGGGAAGAGCTCCGCCTTAAACTGTCGGGCAACGTTCGGCTGAAGAGTGCCGTCGTCATGAAAAACGCCTGCCTCCCCAGCACCGCACCGTCCAAAGACCTCACAGACCCCACAGTTGATGATGAGTCCAAAAATGTGTCCTCCAATAACTTTGTGCCGCCATCGTCCTCTGTCAAAGACGAGAAAGTGAAGGAGGAGGTGGAGAAAGAAGACGACAATGATGAGGTGGAAATTCTGGAGGATGTTCCGGAGAAGGATGTCAGCATCATTGAAATTTCATCTGATGAGGGTGGAGGTGATGATGGTGGAGGCCCTAGTCCTGCTAAACAAAAGTGAGTGGTTTTGTATAGGTGTCTGCAGAGGTTGTGGTAGGGGGTGCCAAAGGGTTGGTGGGGAATGGGAGAGGGTTTGTTTATGCAGGCAGAAAGGTGTGTGTGTAGAGATATGAATGTGTGTGTGTGTGGCAGTAGAGAGAGATCAGAGCAACAGATATTACTTACCATATTATTTATAGCGATAAACCGTAATCATTTCAGACTAACTGTACAAACCAGTTCTGCTTGTAAGTACTGTTTACAAGTTGTGGACCTTTGTGTTATGGACAGAAGTAAAATTTTCCTTGATTTTTTTTTATGGTTTATCATTACATTGAATGTTATATGATACGGGTTTGTTGTTACATTGAATGGTTTATCATTATATTTTGTGATGGACAGAAGTAAAAATTTTCCTTGATTTTTTTGATGGTTTATCATTACATTGAATGTTATATGATACGGGTTTGTTGTTACATTGAATGGCTTATCATTACATTTTGTGGTTTGTTAAATGGTTTATCATGAAATGATACATAAGATGGTTTATTTGTACATCGTGCGTCATTGATCGTTACCTTAACCCCTAGGCTGCCTATATAACAAGATAACTCGTCAGCACAAGCATGTATGCTTCACTGCCACAACGACAAGATAACTCGTCATCGAAATATTCTGACTTTTCCCTGGTTTGCATTGTTTGTTGACAAAAATACTGGTAGGTTTAGCTTGGGGAATCTTTCTAGATTCTATTCATAGCTAGAAACCCCATCTACATCATGAGGCAGTCCTTTTAATTAACGTTTTGGTTGGGTTACTGCCACAGTGTTTGCCTGGCTCCTCTCCTTGCTTGCTCAACAAAATGTTGGACTCTGTGTTTAGGACACGCGATTGTGTTGCACTAAATCAACCAAGATTGCTTTCTTTGGCTGATGCTCAGAAAAAATTGAAGCGTAAATTCGAAGGAGAAGACAGTGATGAACTTTTATAGGATGATTTGATAGAAAATAAAGGAGCAACGAAGTGACCGGCCAAGATACAACTGTCAGTGAGTGATGCTGACTGTACAGCTGTAGCAGTTGACAGAAAGTGACTGAATTATGAGCAGGACACAGTGTGAGTGATATTCTTGGCACTCAGCCAACATGGTCTGGTGATAACTGGATGAAGTGACCGTGTGAGAGGGGTGAAGAGGAGAGGGGTGGAGACTGAAGGGGCGTGGCCCCACATCCATATTATCACTTGGAGAAGTCACAATGCACTGTATATATGTCTCTCTGTCTCTCTCTTTTTTGTGTGTGTGTGTGTGTGTGGTTGTCCTAGTATAATTTGCGTGTGCAGATATTATCCATTAGTCCAGAAAATATGATATTTTAGTGCAAATTACCTGACTAATGTTTGTAATGAACAAGTTGAAAATGTGACAAAAAATGAAACACTGATTTCAAAACAACAGCATGTCACTGAAAATATATAAAATGGGAAATCATCATGTGTTTTGTATTCTTTATTCATTTACCTTTCAGAAAATATATACTTTTATGGGTCTTTCTCAAATAACAAAGAGCACAGAATTTTTTTTTAATATATATAACCGTTTTTTGTGAAAAAACCATGGCAAATAGATTTCACTTAAATATTATTTTCCTGTCAGCAAAGGGGTTAATAAATATTTTATCATATGTTGTTACTTCAGTGATTTGTAATTTATTTTGTTATATTAAATGGTTTCACTAAATAGTTTTTGATTTATTAATAATTTAATGGCTGTAAGTGTAGTTTATTGTTACATGAAATAGTTTATCGTCACATTCAGTGCTTTATCATTGAGTTAAAACCCTTTGTGTGGTGTTGTCAGGGCCAGCTCCACCATGGAAAGAGTGCTCAAGTCCAACAAGCTGAGAGCCTGGGGTGCAGCGGCCAAACGACCCAAGGACAGCAGCCAGCACCGATCCTCACGGCCCAGACCCGACAGGCGCTCCCCGCAGAAGAGAAGTTCCCCCCAAAGGAGAAGCTCCCCCAAGCAGAGAAGCCGCATTCAGGTGCAGATCAAGTACACCACCACGACCAAGAAGAAGAGGAAGAGGAGGGAGGAGGAGAAGAACTACTCAGACTCGCAGGACTCCGACTCTGGCGACTCCACCATCATGGTCATCCCCCCGCCACGCTCTTCCTTTGCCCCACCTGATGACCCAGTGAACTTCTTGCCTCCCCCAAGACTGCTGCCCTCCCCTTGGTGGGGCCCCCCCTACCCCTCCCCCGGGCCTGTGCCCCCTCACTGGGCGGTCCCCCCACCCCCACCAGGGTTCAGATCCCCACCCTGGGGAAGATCCCGTCCACACAGGAGGGAAGGTAATGGAGGTGGGTCGGGTCGAAGTTTCCACCTGTTCAAGGAGCCATACTTGAAAAAGTATAACACAGTGCATCAGAGCCGGTCCAGAGAGGACAGCGGCTCGGGTTCTTCCTCCAAGTCTGCCCCCCCACCAAAGTCCATTGCCAGTTCAGTGTCTTACAACCAGTCTCAGAAACTGTCCAGAAAGAAGGACAGTGACGGGAGGTATATGTTCCCCCTGACTTGATGTGGAGAGAGGGAATGGTACACATGCTGTACATGACCCACAGGTGCGGTGTTCCCCTTGACTTGATAGGAAAGTGGATGGAAGGTTTAATTACATGAACTGTACCATGACCCACTGGTGCAGTGTTCTCTGTGATGAGGAAAGTGATTGGTAGATTCTGGTGCGTTGGTCTCATTGACAGACAGCGATTAAAGAGTGTGTAATTCTGCAGTCTGAATGAACACATATCTTCACGGTATTACAGGTTGTGTCATACTCATTTACATCAGGAAATGCACAAAATTAGATGTATCTAACTTTCACCAATGTGGTGGAGGTGTGTTTTTATTTAAAGATAAGAATATGATTCTTATCAGAATGATGTCATATGTGGATATGGTATGTGATTCAGTTGTAATGTTTTTATCAAGTCATTTACAATATTTCTTATGTTATGGAATACAAACATGCACATAATGGACAGAAGGATGCATGCACACACTCACAAACAGAAGCTCCCATGTTCACACTCACAGAGCCTCATATACATGTTAACACATGCATGTATACATATTGCATAGTAGCCATCTACTGCAAAGTAAATGATTTAGTGTATGGAGGGGGGAAGCCAAACAAAAGTCAGAACTGTTGTGAAGAGTCCTAGAAGTTGAAGGCAGATCTTAACGCAAAACATATTCCATCTGATAAAAGAACTCCCCACAGAATAATATTCGATTATATTGTTTGAGAACTTTCATTTTCATAAGGATTGTCACTTTCCTCTATGATTCCAGTATTGGTTATGGCAGCAATTCATATATTGGCATAAGATGATTTTGATTGATCATTTTTTGTGATAAAAAGAAATTGTTGTTTCAATGTTGGCAATAAATATGTTGAGCATTTCATGTGTTCCTGTTGATGATTGAAGTGAAGGAGAAACTTTGAAAGGAAAGGGTTCAGCAACAACAAAAAAGAATAAATATGAAGTATTTTCCTGTTTGCATGTACTCGGTATATATATGAAAGTGAACCTTGTTCTCAGATCACCTTTTTATATATCAAAAATGTGTGACTGTCAGTGTCAGAGAAAAAAATGTTTGCCAGCATTGCAAAACCGAAGAAAAGAAATAAATCCTAAACAGAGAAGAAGGGGTTAGAGGAGACTTGACCTGCTCCTCTCATTCTCTCTCTCTGTCTCTGTCTCTCTCTCTGTTTTATCTCTATTTCCGCGATCATTAGAAGAGATCTTGATTGTTTTGTGCTTTTATAAAAATCTGTCTTTTGATTGGGATGAGTAATTATCTCCAGCCAGAAATAGTGTTTAATTGGCTAGCAGACAGCGGACTATTAGTGAGACGTCGTATCACTGACTTGCCACAAAGTTTGGCCAAGCAGAGTTAGCTGGTAGGCTTGGTTTGGGTGTGATTTTTTTTTTTTTTTTTTTCGTATGCAGCCTCTTTCTGTCCACATCTGTACGACCAAAGACATATATATCAGTCATTGGGAAAGTAAACTGAAAAGTAGCTCCACTCAAGCTCCAGGATCTTTCACATTTCATATGTTGAGAATTCGAGAGAGAGAGAGATACGTGACATGTACCTTGTAATTTGTAAATGGGCAACCACATCTGTTCATGAAAAACTTTTCATAAGACTAAGAGAGAGAGATGAAAATCCTGATATGCCACAAGCAGATGAACACTCGAAACTGTACACAAGTGCAAACACTGCATATGTAGTTGAAAACTAAAAAGTGACCCAGTGAAGGACTGATGAACCTATGTGACAAAATGCAAGAGGAACAACAACAAAAAAAGAAGTAGAAAAAGCAGAAAGAAAAACGATAGATACATTTAATTATACTCTGCCATTACTCATCCTGAATTGGAATCATCATGGCTTGCATGCAACTGGGGCCCACAAAATAAATATACATGTATATACTATTATTATAAACTAATAAATCAAATACCCCGATCACCTACCCACCCAAAAAATTAACATGCATCATATACCAATATAACACAGAGGCAGATAATAGTGAAATTGATCATATTATCATTTAAAGAAAAAACATTTTAAAAGTGGGGATGGGATGGTTACCACTATATGATACCAGTCTTCATGCTTAAAAAAAAATTGTTGACTTTCCATGTCTTGGATAAGTCAACCTTATATCAGAAACAAACGGTCAACTTATCCATACCTTGGATAATAAGAACCTTGGATTAGCAACTCCTTTTTTTTTCTTTTTTTTTTTTGTCCCTAGAAGATCGACGTAACCAGATATATCTCACATTGTATTGGCACCACCAATATGAATGGGCCATTTAGATAGGCAGAAACATGACTGTGTTTGTCGAGGGAAGAGACTATGGGGAAAGAACTCCAAAAGGAATTTAGACTCTCTCTCTCTCTCTCTCCCTCTCTCTCTCTCTCTCTCTGGAATACAATTACAAAGCATTGTGCGTTTTAGTTTGTAAAACAGACCAGAAAAACTAAAGCAAAAAGTGAGCTGCTCTCTCTCTCTCTCTCTCTCTCTCTCTCTTGTGGATCGGTAAGTGTTTGCTGTTCATACAATGTTGCTGCCACTGACAAAACACACAGCACATGGAAAACATACATACCAGAAGCCCCAGAAGGTTGTTAACGTTTAAATGGGGGAGGCCAAACAGGCCGCAGCAAGTGTGTGTGTGTGCGTTCTTCAGTTTGACGCCTATCCACATATTGTGATTATAGACTCTGTGTGTGTGTGCGCACGAGAGCCCCCCTGCCCCCGTACCCGGTTTGTAGGGCAGAATTCTAAACGCGACAATGACACACCTGCATCAGAAAACGGTCTGTCATTGTTCGTGAATACCCGTCTCTTCTGTGTAGACGTTGACAGGTGAGACTCCGTGATGTTGGTGATAGTTATGGTAATTAATACTTAGGACAGGGGAAGTAAATCGTACGGTGACGAACTCGTCTCGGTTTGCTTGGTAGTTTTTAGGTAAGGAGTCCTCTTGAACGTCAGTCATTTAAAGGTTTTACACAGATGGAGTGTGTATTGGAATGACTGCAAAAGTGGGATTTCGTTAAAACCAAATCTGTTTGCCTTGAGAAAAGCTTTTAGATCTATTTTCACATCAAAATTATTTGCGATTGCCACGACTTGTAATCATTTGACTACTATCCATCTTGCTGAATATAACATAGCACTTTATGTCGATTCTAAATCAGCGCTACTTACAATCAAACGCATTACAACTAAATTTAGAAACGAAATATTTTCGGGGGTTATATTTAAAAAAATTTTTTTTTATATACATTACATTATATGTATAAAGGTGTGTATATCTAAATTTCTTTTGGGCCCCCTAACGTTAAAATGTTGGACTATATAGCCGGGAAGGGTTAACAGATTCAGATTAGTTTAACACGACGCTTCATGACATGCAACTGACGTGATACCCCCCCCCCCCCCCCCACCCCCCACCCCCTCCTCCGGCATCTTTACCTTATCATCCGCTGAAATGAATTTGACCCTTGTAAATACAGTCGTTCTAAATTCTTTAAAGGTCACCTTTGACTATAAGAGAATAGAAATTCACCCTAAAAAACGCTTAGAATACAAACAATGACATTCAAATTTGTAACTTTTGCAACCTGTTTCAGTACACAATTTGTTAGTTTGTCTATTTCTCCCTATGGGGTTAAATAACAAGGGGATATATTTGAGCAAAGAAACGGGTAGTATTCGAGGTGATTTTCAGTTATTTGTATACTACAGTAGGTCTTACACTGTATGCCTGCGCAGGCATTTGTAAGTGCATTCAATGTTACACTTAATCTATTATAATGGAGGGAGTGGGGGTGCGGGGAGAGGGGGGGGGGGCTGGGGGTGATTATATTTATCTTCTCTCGTTACCCATGTTTTAGTGTGTCAGTGTGTGTGTGTGTGTGTGTGTGTGTGTGTGTGTGTGTGTGTGTGTGTGCGTGCGTGCACGAATCAACTTCATTGTTGGTACCGAAAAGTGCGCAGAAGGTCGACGACGAAGAAGAACAAAAAAAAAAAAAAAAAAAAAGGAATGGGACAAAACTCCCCCAGTGACGGGTGGGAAGGGACGCAATCCATGACTCTCAGCAGACGACACCGGATAGGTTTTAATCACTGTTCTTCCAACTGCCAGCTCTGGCGCGGCTGGGATTTCACGGTGAGCTTTCCCCACCCTCTACCCCCACGCCTCCACCCGACCTGTATAATTTGGGGGTGGTATAGGTACCCGCCAGGAACTGACAGGATTGGCTTGTTGTTCAAAGCACTGACCTTGCTTTGTAAGCATGGTTTAAGTGACCCATTCAAATCCTGTGTTAGGGGGAAAAAAAAGGAAAAAAGGTTAAGTAAACATTGGTGACCTCTATAGGCCCCTGAATTTCAGGTACAAGAATAGGAAATTTCCGGTGATATTTCAATGTTTACCGGTCATGTAATGCCCCACTCCACCTTTTTTTTCTTACTTTTTTTTTTCTTTCTTTCTTTCCTTTTTTTCTTTCAACTTCCTTTTTTTTCTTTCGGTTTTTGTTTGTTTGTTTGTTTGTTTTTTAATGTCAGCAACTAAAAAAACTAACTCGATTGTTTTGCTATGTAGGACTGATCCAGGCGATAATCTGAACTTTAAAGAAGTTCGGTATGTTTGAAATATTTCCTTCTAGACGCCATATCTGATTCAATGAATAACTTAAGGCTTTCCCAGCGTCTCTCGATCCTGTTTTTCTCGCTTTCAGTTTTGCTTTGCCCGGCCGGGTTGTGCATTAGGTGGAACATACTCCCGGGACATAGCCGCTGTGACAGGTTTGGTCAGGCGTTTGACCGTTTACAAGGAGAGGATTGGGCCCCGCCTTCCTATGCCTAGATGTCCGTATAAGGCTATGGGACCCTTAACCTTAAACTTTTAACACCTAAGGGAACATAGATATTACCCCATTGCCTTTACGTGAACCGCGTATATATGATAACAGTTTCTTCAACAGTTTTTAATTCGCAAAAATTAATCCTTTGAGATAAGTCAAAATAAGGAATACTACATTGATCGATATACTGACAAGAATCTGTCTTATATCTAAAACAAACAAATAAACAAAAACCAAATAAGCCAGTGGCAGCAATTCCAAGAAGCTGTGAAAAGCTTTTGAAGAAACTTCGAGATATTAGAGCTGTCCACTGCAGTGGCTGGATGTCAATATGGATTATAATACATAAAACATGTTCTCAAGACAGCACTTGTTTTCAGTGTCGTGTCTCTGACCCATTAGCTGCTGCCGATGATCAGGTTGTCAGTCACCATACTGTATTTGGAGTTTTTCCTTGATCGAGGGATTTATTGCCTTACTTTTGAAACTGTTCAGTGAACTCGATTACACAGTTGGAACGTACACAAAGTGTACCATTTGAACTCCACATTTATGCCGCATTGATATCATTTCACAATGGCTCAGCAGTGATGGAGTTAAAGAAAAATCATTTCAATAATTCAACAGAAAACTGAATTTCATGCATTGGAATAATATCATGCATTTATGAAGAGAATATTCTTTGTCTAATGACATTGTTTTCGCCGGTGGGGTGTCATTTGCTTTGGGTCTTCCATCATTGCGAAATACATATCACTGCGTTCCCCTCCCCCCAGCCCACTCCCCCGTCAGCGACCCGCTCGGGGTGGGGTGTGTGTGTGTGGGGGGTGGGGGGTGGGGGCATTGCATATCCGCTTCTGCGCTGTTGTTTGTTGCAAACGTCAATCGGTCAGTTTCAGAAAATTTAAATTCCCCGCCTCCTCCTCCTTCCCCCCGCCTCTTTACTTTGGTTGGGAGAAGGGGGAGAGGTTTTGGTGATGCTGATTTTTTTTTTTTTTTTTTTTTTTAACCAGAGCTCAGAAGATTTTTATTTCACGATCACCTTTTAAAGTGTGTGTGTGTGTGTGTGTGTGTGTGTGTGTGTGTGTGTGTGTGTGTAATATGGTGAAAATTGAACATCTGGCAGTGACAGTCTGTCACTGCATTCCGACACAACTGAACCGTTTCAATTCATCATGCACGGTTCGCAACGGTCGTCTTGGTTACCCGCCTCCATCTCATGTCGGAGTACACAAAGCTGTAATAATTGACTATAGATCGTGACTATAAACATTCAATTACGACCCCCCACGCTCCCCTCCCAAATACACCCATCCCTGGTTGTAGTAGGGGAGGGGTGGGAGACTGAATGAAAAGTCTCAATCCACTCCTGTTTTCAAGCAATCTTTACTTTATTTCTTTTTTCTTTTTATTTGGTGGCAAAACGTATGTCCCTTCCTTGCTACCATACGGTATCCCACCACATCTACCGGGTATATTCTTATACATCCCTGTTGCCAACCCGGCGGTACAACACACCCATACACACACACACTGCACGGCACACACACACACACACACACACACACACACACACACACACACACACACACACTGCACAAACACACACACACACATACACACACACGCACGCACGCACACACGCACGCACACACGCACGCACACGTCAGTTCAATGAAATCCGTTCGATGACACGTAGAAAACATGTGTTTATTGAGGTATCATTGTGTGATGTACATGCATGCAGTGTCTTGCAGGGCTTCCTTATGTTTCATCCTATAAAGGAATCAAAAAATAAGAATGATATTCTCATTAATTTTGCTTTACTCTTAAAAAACAACAATAACAAGTATTAAAAGCCTTTTAGAGACACTGAAGGGCACTCACACCATATGCAAAGGCGCTCGTGCGCGCGCGCACACACACACACACACACAAACACACACACACGTACATATATATATCCCTGGGGAGAGCAGCCCGAATTTCACACAGAGAAATTTGTTGTGATAAAAAGAAATACAAATACACACACACACACACACACACACACACACATATATATATATATATATATATATATATATATATATGCACGCACACTGACAAACACACCAACCATCACCACCACCACCCTACACACACACACACACACACACACACACACGTCACCTTTTACAGCGCATTGTATAGGAATGCATACACAGAGTAAACCGCACTGTCAGGACCGACCCCTCAATCAAGAACTACCAACCGACTCTCGAGTTCTACAACCCTGCCCAGGTCGGCAGAGGTCCCACGATCTTATTTCAGTTTGTATCGATAATTAGTCAGTTCAAACTGCCAATCAGCAAGAACCGTAATTGAGGCCCGCCATCTTTGTAGAGCAGACGAGAAGATAATACGTTCTGGTCCTCAAGTAACCTTGCCAATACCGGGAGTTAGTTGGTGGAGAGAGGATCGGAGTTAGCTGTGTTGGGGGCGTCTTCGATTTGGCTGAGAGTTTTAGTTTCGAAAACAGTTAGAAAGTTGAACAAAATAACTAAACAGGAAGAATGACTTCTTCTGTCTTTCGACCCAATTTAAATGGCATGCCAGGAAAGACTCCAGTCACGCGCATTACCATTGCTCGTGGGGCCAAAGGTCAGTAACTTTTTTTCCTTTTGTTTTAAACGTGAATCTAAAACTGAAGACTGTG
>NC_134882.1:39165360-39177860 GCF_041734735.1 Babylonia areolata
TCTGTCCGCTCCAGAGCAAGAACGCCAAGAGGTGAGAACACCAACCGACACGGAGAAAGAGGAAGGAGGCGAAGACGATGAGGAAACAGAGGAAGAAGTCATCCTGTCTGTCACGGAAGAGGAAATCACTCGCACCAGACAAAAGCTGGAACAAATCGAAATCGAAGTGGTGAAGAAGAAGGCGGAGTCAGCATACCTCAGAAAATCCGTTGAAGACCTTCTCTCCATGATGGAAGCTGCTGATGAGGAAACAGAAGACAACGATCCGCTGGACGATCTCGACGACCTCGACTCTGAAGCCTCTTCCTCTGACGACTCCGATGAATACTTTGTGGAGATGGACCCTCTGGATCCAGACTACAGTCTCATGGAAACTCCTGCCTACCATGAGGACGTTACTGACGGCACGAAGACACCATCCACAGCAAGAGCCAGCCCTTCCCCCGAAGAGATCTGCGATGTGAAGAGAAAACTGGAAGAGCTGGAGCAAGACATCTTGGACAGAAAGACCGAGTCGGAACGAATCAAGAAGACCATGGATGACCTGAAACTACAGAAGGTACAAAGTACTTAGTGCTCTAAGAGTTGTGGGGGGGGTGGGGGGTGGGGGTGGGGTGTTCTTGATGTTGTTTTGTTTTTTCGTCTTTATACATTTTTCCCATTGTCAAAACCAAACACACACTAACCTGTATTAAATTACTTATTCCACAAGCAAGATATTCCCCTTGTGTTATACCATGATTTTAAAATTATTCCAGCAAAGCAAACATGTAGTTTAAAATGTAATTGTAATATGATATCTTTTAAATGGAAACACACGCACTCGGAGATATACATTACAATGGTGTGGATGGGTTGTCAACATCAGGAGCAGCAGAATGAAAATCTTTTACAGTAGTGTACAACTGAATGAAACGCTCAGACGTAAACAGAAGAACAACCATCCTCCTCCACACACACACACACACACTAAACCACTACACATACTGTCTCCCCCCCCCCTGCCCCCCCTCCCCCCAACCCTTCTAATCATATCCCATCCAACATTTCTCTCATACTGTTTCCTGCCGATGCTCACGGACCCAGATGGTGGCAGCAGAAGAGAAGAAGCTGACCAAGCAGAAACTGGACGACCTTCAGAGATCCGAGGCACAACTCAAACAGCTGCTTGCCATCCTACAACTCCGCAGAGCCACTGAGAGCGAGGACACCAACGCTCACCGGAACGACGACGATGGTGATGACGAACACAATGACCACGACAACGACGACAACGAGAAAAGAGGGGGCAGAAAGGTGGGGGAGGAGGGAGAGGAAGACGGTCCAGGGGAGAGCATTACAGAAGAGGACCGGAAAGCGCTGAGGGACGCTATCGTTTATTAACTTTGCTTTTATTTGTTTTTTGTTTTGTTGTGTTTTTTGTTTTTATTTTTTTGGTCATGCAATGTTTGACGTCTTCAGTGTTTATCATCAACAATTTTGTCGTTTGTGTTTGACTTCTTGAAAAATAACTAATCTATTTATTTATATCCTTGGAATATTATTTCTTGTTTGTTATCATTTTTCTAATGTTTGATTTATTGCAAAATATTGATTAATGTTGTAGTCAGTATGCCACTTCTTTTGGGAGGTTGTTTTGTTGTTGTTGTTGTTGTTGTTTTTTGTTCTATAATTTTCTTGTCACTGTTAAAATTCTTGACAGTTATTTTTTTGTCGTTCGTATTTGACTTTTTTTTATATTGTTATTATCTTTTCTTTATTTTAAAACTGTAAACATTATGTCGTTATTGTGCAACTAAAGTAATTATATCGTCAGGGTGACGTCTTGTTTGATGACGATTTATTATCAATAATTGACTAACTGTTTATTCACCCATTCGCCGTCAGTGTTTCACTTTTTGTTTATTGATGGTCAGTTGTGTCGTGAGTGTCTATAAATATCTGACTTGTTGACCATTGATTTTTGTCATGAATGTTTGAGGTTTTATTCTCAGTTTTGACGAATTTATCGTTGCTGTTTCAGTTTCTATATGCGTCAACCATTTGCAAATGGTGTTTGGTTTTTTTTTCTCCTTTTCTGTTTATTACCACTGGCATGAATATTGTTTATACGCTCGTGGTTTAATGCAAGTAATTATTTTTTTCGTTTGTTTTTTAACATGATTTCACATTTTATCACTTAGAGTCTTTGTCGATGAATTTTGACTTTAAAAGATCCTTTCTGTTGTCAACGTTTTCGTTTGCGAACATTATTGTTACTGATCATCGACCTCTTTGTTCATCGACATCAATGATTTTCAAGTTATTGTCTGCGTTATGATTTTTCTTGTTCTTGCTGTTCGTTGATAATTTTGTTGTCAGCCTTAGACTTTCCAGCTGGTCTTGAACATTTTGATGTTGTATTTGACAGTATCTTTCTCTACCCATCCTCCTTCCTTCATCCCCCACACCAACCTTCAACCCCTGCGCTCTTTGTCTTCTGATAATAACCCGCTGAAACGGCTATAGCTCTGTCCTGAATTTCGTGCGGCGCTACAAACCTAAAGACAAGAATACCTCCTCGCGCCCTTCACTCTACTCCCTCCTCTCCTCTCCCTCTGTCTGTCTGTCTGTCTGTCTCTGTCATTTATGGAGACATAACGGGGAGACTTTTCAGACCCACTTTCGTCTGATTTTCGTGGTGATTCCCCCGGTTATCTTTCGCGAGAACCGCGTGCGCATGCGCGTTTCCATTTCCTGTTGTTGTTGTTTTCCTAGTTACTGGCTGTAATTTCAACGAGGAAATCGCTGTCCTGATGAAAGGATTTTGGACAATTTCGGAGAGTGCTTTTAGCAACTTTACAAGATAAATTTGGTTTTATGATTACAGCAGTTATTTACTTTTTAGTCTTCTTTGTTTACTTTGAGCATGGTTTTGTGGGGTTTTTTTGCGTGGTGAGGGGTGGGGTGGGTTGGGGGGGGGGGGGGGGTGGTTGTTGGTTGTTTTTTTTTCCTTGGTCACAGCTCTGCCATTACTTATTCGAACCGACCCATTTACAAACTCAGCCTAAAAGTTGTCCAAACAAAGGCAGTGCAAACTCAGAACTTTAGGCGAGCTACGGTAGTGGGCTGCCCATGACTTCATATGACCTACTTCTCGCTCTGCAAGCGACGAAAGGTTCGCCAAGAAAACTGGCTTGCAACCCCCCCCTAATGATTATAGACTATAACCCACCAAGCTGCTTCCACATCTACGTCCATCCTCCGACCTAATAACCCCGTCACATCCTCCTCACACACACACACACACACACACACACACACACACACACACACACACACACACACCATGTGAATGTTGCGTACCGTAGCATTGTTTGCCGTGTTGAAACAGTAAGAATGATGTTTTTGTTGTTGTTTTTTTAAATTGTTTTATTCAATCATGTATTGATGTACCTTTTTGCAAGTGATTGTCCAGCTTTAACGAAACGAAAACCATTAAGTCTGGCTTGGAATAATTTTGGATATAGACTTGATGGATTTGTTTGGTGTCAAGTGATGCATTTGGTGTGGGGTTGTGTACCGTGTTTTGATTCGTATCTGGAATTGAACTATTGCTAATAGACCTGATTTCATTTTTTTCTCTGTTGTGTGTGTGTGTGTGTGTGTGTGTGTGTGTGTGTGTGTGTGGGGGGGGGGGGGGGGGGGGGGGGGGGGGGGGGGGGGAGAGAGAGAGAGAGAGAGAGAGAGGGGGTCAGAAATGAAGCTGAATTTCGTCTCGGTCAATGGAGAGACAGATAAATTGAGAGGCACACAGATAGACAGAGGCACAAAAACACACGCACGTTTGTACACGATCACACGCACGATTACACACACAACCATAAACATACACTTACACACACATACACACGCGCGCAGACACACACACACACCTGCAAACACGCACGCACGCTCAAACACACACACACGGACGCGCGTGTGCACACACACACGTACACACACACACATATGATTTAGTAAAAGGCTCACAAAGCTCTTGTGGAGAGGATGGTTATAAAGAAAGGGAGGGGGAGATGGACAGAGAGTGGCAGAGACAGGAAGAGAAACACACACACCTACAGTCACAGACAGACAGGCAGAGAAAACTCAGAACTCACCACGTTTCTCCCTCTCTCTCTCTTTCACTCTCTTCTTCTTTTTCTAAGATCTGTTGACATTTTGAAGACACACACACACGCACACACACACACACACGGACACACACACACACACACGGACACACACACACACACGGACACACATACGCGCACACACGCATACATACACACACACGCACGCACGCACACACACACACAACGCACACACACACAGACGAGTGCATCGGCTGGATAGGAACACGCGAAGCGGGATCACTTATCTGCTGATAGGCGAATCGAGAATAGATGAATGTGGAACAGGCGAAATGGGAGAAAGCGAATGGGAAGGATAATAGGCGAATTTGGGTAGAGGCGAAACAGGAATAGGCAAATCGGGCTGATACCCCCTAATCTCACCATGTGATCAACGTGGCTACCTAGGGAGGAAGATAGAACAACGAAGTTATAAAAAAAAAAAAAAAAAATCTGTGCCTTTTCTTTATTGACTCACTTGTGTAAACAAAGTGAGTCCATGTTTTAACCCGGGGTTCGGTTGTCTGTGTGTGTGTGTGTGTGTGTGTGTGTGTGTGTGTGTGTGTGTGTGTGTGTCTGTGTCTGTGTCCGTGGTAAACTTTAACATTGACATTTTCTCTGCAAATACTTTGTCAGTTGACACCAAATTTGGCATAAAAATAGGAAAAATTCAGTTCTTTCCAGTCATCTTATTTAAAACAATATTGCACCTCTGGGATGGGCACAAAAAAATAAAAAATGAAGCCTAATTATATGCAAACTGCATTTACTGTTATATTTATATTTTTTGTATTCTCTAAACTTGACACTTTGATCTGATATTTTGACCCAACAACAAGAGCAGTCATTATTATCATTTTTTGTTCCAACAGGAACTTTTTTTGCTAAGCATGGAAGTTTTATTTATTTTGTAAACGTTTTGGTGCAGATAGTAAAAAAGGGAAAGTACTCTGTAATTAATGCTAGGGGACTTAATTCGAATCTGGTGAGGACTTTAAAAAAAAATTTTTTAACGCAAAACTTTATAATAACAAATACAGAACACATTTTAACGATTACATTTTTTTTTAAAGTGTATCACAAGTGAGTCTTGAAGGCCTTGCCTCTCTTGTTCTTTATACACCGATTTCATGCAGCGTCTGGAATGACTGTTCAGAATCTGTTTCATGGCTTACATGAATTGTATTATTTAACACTAAATGAATTTGCTCGGTTGACCTATTATATTTTCCGTAACTTAAGTAATGCAACAGGCGTCAAATGATGACATAAAAAAAAAAAATCTTCATTCTTGTGAAAAAACGACATCAGAGTCCCAGTAAGTGTGATAAATGTGATTCGTGATACGTGATTCATGGCTATCTCTTCTTTGACATCCCGTGTCTGTTTGACTTGTGATAAATGTGATTCGTGATACGTGATTCATGGCTATCTCTTCTTTGACATCCCGTGTCTGTTTGACTCACTTCTTCACGTAGGAAACCAAATTCCATTTGCTGTGTAGAAAACGTGAAGCTTCAGACTTGATTATGTCCTCACATCATAAAATAAGGAAGATTTGCTTGCAAGCACGAAAAAACACAAAATACACAGCACGAAGACATATCCGCATATGCCCTCCCCATCCCCCCTTCCTCCCTCAAACACAAAGAACACTTGCACGTGCTTATGTACGCGCACACACCAATGTAGAATAGAATAAATAGAATAGAATATTTCTTAATTACCAAGTGTACCGGGGCCACAAGGAATATTGGGTGTGTGTGAGGATAGTCCTACTCTCCCACTATACCACACCTCTCGCCCTCCCGCCCGCCCCCCCTCCCACACCCCGTCCTACTCTCCCACCACACCACACCCTCCACCCTCCTGCCCGCCCCTCTCCCTCCCCCCGTTCTACTCTCCCACCACACCAAACCTCTCGCCCGCCCGCCCGCCCGCTCTCCCTCCCCCCGTCCTACTCTCCCACCACACCACACCCTCCACCCTCCCGCCCGCCCCTCTCCCTCCCCCCGTTCTACTCTCCCACCACACCACACCTCTCGCCCTCCCGTCCTAACCCTCTCCCTCCCCCCGTCCTACTCTCCCACTACACCACACCCTCCACCCTCCCGCCCGGCCCATTCCCACACCCTGTCAAACTCTTCCACTACACCACACCCTCCACCCTCCCGTCCGAACCCCCTCCCTCCCCCCGTCCTACTCTCCCACTACACCACACACCCCGCCCTCCCGCCCGAACCCCCTCCCTCCCCCCGTCCTACTCTCCCACTACACCACACCCTCCACCCTCCCGTCCGAACCCCCTCCCTCCCCCCGTCCTACTCTCCCACTACACCACACACCCCGCCCTCCCGCCCGAACCCCCTCCCTCCCCCCGTCCTACTCTCCCACTACACCACATCCTCCACCCTCCCGCCCGAACCCCCTCCCACTCCCCGTCCTACTCTCCCACCACACCACACATCTCGCCCTCCCGTCCGCCCCCCCTCCCACACCCCGTCCTACTCTCCCACCACACCACACCTTTCGCCTTCCCGCCCCCCCCAACCTCCGCCCCCCCTGTCTTACTCTCACACCACACCACACACCCCGCCCTCCCGCCCGCTCTCCCTGTCCTACTCTCCTACCACAGCACAGTCTTATTCTCCCTCCGCTGTACTCCCACCGTCCTAGACCCCCCCACACCCCCCCCCCCCACACACACATACAACAACACACACGCACACGCATGCACGCACACACACACACACACACGCACGCACTACTATCCTCACAACCTATACACACCACCACAGCTGTCCTACTCTCCAGCAGCTCCACCACCTCGTCCCCATGTAGTTATCTTTCCCCTGACCTAATCTACTCCAGTCTAAATTCCCTAGTCTATTCTCTCTCTGTGTGTGTGTGTGTGTGTGTGTGTGTGTGTGTGTGTGTGTGTGTGTGTGTGTGTGTGTGTGCCGGCACGGCATGCGTGCGTGTGTCCATGCATGTGCGTGTGTGTGTGTATGTGTGTGTGTGTACGCGCGCGCGCGCGCGTCTGTCAGTGTGTGTGTGTGTGTGTGTGTGTGTGTGCGTGCCTGAGTAAGTATAATGCGAATGAGTACGACGCGCGAGCGTGATACGTGATTAGTGGCGAACTGCAGTGACATGTTACTAGAGCGTGCGGACATACCCATATACGCTAGACCACATCTGTTATATTCATATATATATATATATATATATAAAGAAGAAGAAGAAAAAAAGAAGAAGCATTATTACTACTACCAATACACTCCTTCACGTAGCATCTAGAATATCACATGACAGCTGAACAGAACGCGCAACGTGAAGCAGTTTCCGGCATCTATAAATAGAGGCGTCCTCAGTCAGTCACATTGACACTGAAACTGTTACACAGCGAAACGTGAAGCAATCTCGCGCGGTACCTGTATAAAACGAGCTGACCGGGGTGCGATCTTCCAGTGTCTCGATATCTTCAGCCCAGCACAGATGGCAGTTTGATCAGTCGCTCTAAAGTTCGGCAGTTAGAAAGAGTTAGGTTTGAAAGAAACGGAAGAGTTTTTTGAAAGGTTAGTTCGATGTTTTATTTTGTTTTACTTTGCTCTCTCTCTCTCTCTCTCTCTCTCTCTCTCTCTCTCTCTCTCTCTGCATGTGTGTGTGTGTGTGTGTGTGTGCTTTTTTTTTTTTTTTTTTTGCGCGCGCACTTGTGTGTGTGAGTGTGTGAGTGTATGTGTGTGTGTGTGTGGTTGTGTGTGTGTGTGTGTGATCTGCTTGGTTTTTGCTATTCACAGCAGCTGTATAAATAAGTGTGCGCTCACGCTCGTCACGTGCACGAATGATTGAGATCGAGCTCGTTCGAACGTGTGTGTGTATCGTTTCAGAACATTATTTTCACTCTTTGCATTTCTCAGTATTTTCAGTGTGTCCTTATTTTTCTTCAACAATACAATGTTTTATGTTTCATGTGGCATGTCGGTCCGTAGAAAGCAGCTAGTATGTGTCTTAAGTGTTGTTTTTTTTTAGTGGTGGTAGAAAGCAGCTAGAATGTGTCTTAACTTGAGTGTTTTTTTTTAGTGGTGGTAGAAAGCAGTATGTGTCTTAAGTGTCTTTTTTTAGTGGTGGTCGTGGAAAGATTTGATCGACTCCATATCACAGTGATGATTAAAAAAATATATCCCTTATTTTCTCTAAAAACATTTTATATATATAATCATTTCAGTATTCCCTCAAGCCCGGCTTTTTATATTCGGTAAAGCCGAATTGCGATAACTTTTGTTTTTGTTTCAAAAAGAACTTTTCCTTTATAATCCTTTATACCCCTTTTAAGGTGTTTCATACGTTGATCATAGAAGGACAAGTTAAAACACAAGAAGAGAATAAGAAATACAGTTACACTGTTAATACGTGAAGCAGCATCCTGACATTTTCCAGCCAAACAGAACGTGAATCAGGATCTTAAAATATCTAGCTGATGACTGTCGCCTTCGAGAAAACGTGAAGCAGGCTCTCGGTATCTGTCAGAAGAGGCGACCTCTGTCCACTAAATTTCAATTGTTAACACAGGAAACGTGAAGCAGCTTCCCATTGTTGTTGCAGAGAAAACGTGAAGCAGTTTCCCATATCTGTATATATATATTATGAGTGTGTCAAGTGTGCAGTTTTCTTCTGTTTATCGGTACAGGTGGTCAGAGTATAGATCTACAGTTTCACTTTTGTTAGTGTGTGTGTGTGTGTGTGTGTGTGTGTGAGAGAGAGAGAGAGAGAGAGAGAGAGAGAGAGAGAGAGAGTCTCAGAAGTGCGTTGGTGCGTGCTCGTTCTTTGACTCCTGTTGGGTGCCCTGGGGGTGGAGGTGAAGGTGAAAGTATATAAGCAGATGGCTTCACTGATCGACATGCAATGAAACCTACAGTGAATCTATCTTTCTTTATACTACCATCACTATTGTTCCAACAAATTCTCTTCACTGTAACTTCTAAAATCACACACATATTTCGTTTCACGTTAATGTTTCACAAAACTTAGCTAGGGTAGGCTCCCCTCAGTATTCGTTTTAAAGTTCTTTTTACTTGGGAAAGCTATCAAGACCTGCTCCGCGCTTTCGGCTTCATTATGCACAGTCAGACATCTGCGCTTTTATTTGCGCGCATGTGGTGTAGCGCATGGACATAAGTATGTAGGTTCGTACGTGTAGCGTATATGGATAAGTTCGCACGCTTTGACAGTTTCTTGAAACTGAAACTATTCAAAGAGCGCGACGTGAAGCAGGTTGCGAGCATCCAATAATAGAGGCAACATCAGAGTGGAGTCCCACCGTTACGTCACAGGAAACGTGAAGCAGATTTCTTCCAGCCAATCAGTGTCGTGGTGAAAACGTGAAGCGGTTACCCAGTATCTGAACAAACACCGACGAAGTTCAAAGTGCTGTACACTATAGGTCCTATCTACAGGCGGGGAGGACAGCCGAAGAGAGTTCCCTTTTTTATGGAAGGTTAGCTTCGGTTTTCTTTTATATTTCGTGTGTGTGTGTGTGTGTGTGTGTGTGTGTGTGGTGTGTGTGTGTGTGTGTGTGTGTGTGTGTGTGTGTGTGTGTGTGATACTAGTAATGATAGTATACGTGGTAGCAGCAGCAGCAGCAGTAGCAGTAGTAGTAGTAGTAGTTGTTGTTGTTGTTGTTGCAGCAGCAGCAGCAGTAGTAGCATATGAAAATAATAAGCTGTGTGTGTGTGTGTGTGTGTGTGTGTTTGCGCTCACGCGCGCGCGTGTGTGTGGATGTGTTTGTGTGTGTGTGTGTGTGTGTGTGTGTGTGTGTGTGTGTGTGCGTATTATACATAAGCTACTATACATACAGCCGATCGCTGTTGTACAGAAAACGTCACAGTGAAGCCGTACGTTGCTCTGGATCTGTGCAAGCAGCTGAACGCTGTTTCACACAAAACGTGAAGTACTTCTATTTATACACGTAACCGAGCGCTGTTGAACAGAAAACGAGAAGAAGTTTCCATCTATCTACTACCGATCTCTGTCGCCCACAGAACGTAAATCAATTTTCCTCTAACTCTTTACATAATTTTGGTTTTTTGATGTCGCACGAAAAACGGGAAGCACTTTCCTGTTGCTATGATTATGTATTCAGCTCGTCGTAGAAATCGTGAAGCAGTATCAACATATACACAATTACCTGTCTCTGTCGCACAGAAAACGTGAAGCGATTTCCCCAGACAAGAGTCGATCTCTGTCACACACACACACCGAGCTGAACAATTATTTCGGTGCTCACACAGAAAACGGGAAGCAACTTTCTCCCAGTATCTAGCCAATCACTGTCACAGAAAAAAAATGTGAAGCATTATTCGATATCTGTTCATGACACAGAGACGGAGTTCAGAGTGGTGTTCAAGGTATTGCTTCTCTTTCAACAGAATTGACAGAACACGCAGTCTCTCTTTTATGACAGGTCAGTTCATTTACCTTTCATACATTATTTCTTGTGTGGAGATGAGGGATGGAGGGGGAGGGGGGCGGGGGGGGGGGGGGGGGGGGGGGCAGAAGAGTGTGTGTGTGTGTGTGGGGGGGGGGGGCGGTAGGGGGATGGTGTTGTAAGGTAGAACTGAGGGTCAGCGGGAAGGGTGGAGGGGGGGGATTTGGCGTTTGCGTGTGTGTGTTTACGTGTGTTAGTGCGTGCGCGTATGTGTGCGCGCGCGCGCGCGTGTGTGTTTGTGTGTGTGTGTTAGTAGTAGTAGTAGTAGTAGTAGTAGAAGTAGTCGTATTAGTAGTTTGTTGTTGTTTTTTTTTTGGGGGGGGGGAGGTCGGGGGGGAGGGGTGGTGGCAGTCGTATTAATAGTAGTAGTAGTTGTTGTTGTAGGATAGGGACAAAGCACGCTGTGTGTGTGTGTGTGTGTGTGTGTGTGTGTGTGTGTGTGTGTGTGTGTGTGTGTGATATACATCTAGCCGATAACTGATGTACAGAAAACGTGTAGAAATGTCCATGTATCTTTACTGCAGATCTTTATCGCAGACAAAATGTGAAGCAGTTTCCTCCGCAAAAGCTATATGGCCGATCTCGTTCGCACAGAAACACGTTAAGCAGTTTTCTCTGGCTGTACAGAGAGCCGATCTCTTTCAGTCGCACGAAAAACGGGAAGCAGTTCCCTGTTGCTGTTGTTTCAGCTGAATGCTGTTCTGCAGAAATCGTGAAGTAGTTTTCCAACAACATTGTACACAGTCGATCTCTGTCGCTCAGGAGACGTGAAGCAGTTTCACAAACAGATCTCTATATACATATCTAGCCGTGCTCTGCAGCAAACGTGAAACAGATTTCCATTATCGACCCGTACATGGCCTATCTCTGTCGAACAGAAAACGTGAAGCAGGGCCTATCTCTGTCGAACAGAAAACGTGAAGCAGTTTCCTGCTGCTCTATATTATTTATACAGAGCTCTCTCTCTCTCTGTCTCTCTCTCTGTCTCTCTCTCTCTCTCTCTCTCTCTCTCTCTCTGTGTGTGTGTGTGTGTGTGTGTGTGTTTGTAAATATGAGTCCACGCCCCCTTTGCATGTCAAAATGAAATGGCTTTAAATTCAACCTATCGACTCCCACACTCCTCTCTCTCTCTCTCTCTCTCTCTCTCTCTCTCTCTCGCCTCTCACCACAACTTTCCCCCCTAGTGGCTCAAATAAAAATGCAAGCAATGCTAAAACTTCACCTGTATCGTGGATGAAACCTTTGAATACGTGCCGGAGTGCTTCAGTCACACACACACACACACACACACACACACACACACACACACACACACACACACACACACACACACACACACACACACATACATATATATATATCTATTCCACCGCGTCTCGGGTCACGCTTGAACAATAATTACGTCGTGCATGCACTTTAAGATATTTCGAGCCTTTGCCAAACCAAGGCTGCAATTATGTAGTGACTGTCATGTGTGTGAACATGGATGCATATATATATATATATATATATATATATATATATATATATATATATATATGTAGTGACTGTCATGTGTGTGAACATGGATGCATATATATATATATATATATATATATGCATCCATGTGTCACACACATGACAGTCACTACATAATTGCAGCCTTGGTTTGGCAAAGGCTCGAAATATCTTAACGTGCATGCACGACGTAATTATTGTTCAAGCGTGACCCGAGACGCGGTGGAATAGATTCTATGTTATCAGTACCAGTCGCTCCCTGACTGAACTGTGTTAGACCACACCGTTTGAACAGCCACCGTATAGTACACGTTACACACGTTCAGAGTACAGGCGGGGAGGGGGAGTGGGTGGGGTGGGTTCGAGGT
>NC_134882.1:39182860-39195360 GCF_041734735.1 Babylonia areolata
ATGTGTTGGGTAGAGTGTGCAGGTGTGTTCGTTTGTTTGTTTGTTTGCGTGTTTGAATGTTCACACGCTTGTTGGAATATGGTATACTTGATGCATGTATGTTTACATGTATACGTGTGTTTGAGTCAATCTGCAGTTTTGATATGTAGCAGGGTGGGAGTGGGGGTGGGGGTGGGGGGGTTGAAATCTTAAAAAAAGAGAGGAAAAAAAGAAAGAAAAGAACTTGATGCCAGTCTTCATGATCTGTGGTCTCGTTTTGGGAGCGGGGAAGGGGTGGGGGCTCAACTATAGAGTTGTTAGTCACTTTTTGACAATACCCGTTCTCTTTCCCTCCCCCACCCTCTCTCTCTCTCTTTGTATATCTATACATATAGATTTTTTTATGTGTGTGTGTATCTCTCTCCGTGTGTATATATAGATACACACACACACACACACACACACACACACACACACATATATATATATATATATATACAGACTGACAGACAGACAAAAACATAATGTGAAAGAAAATATAATAATGAAATGTCTCGTTTTTGTTTTGTTCTTTTCCCCCAGGCAGAGACTATCTGAAATCTGCGGCAGAGAAAGAGACAGAGAGAGAGAGAGAGAGAGAGACAGACAGACAGACAGACAGACAGACAAAAACATATAATGTGAAAGAAAATATAATAATGAAATGTCTCGTTTTTGTTTTGTTCTTTTCCCCCCAGGCAGAGACTATCTGAAATCTGCGGCAGAGAAAGAGAGAGAGAGAGAGAGAGAGAGAGAGAGAGAGAGACAGACAGACAGACAGACAGACAGACAGACAGACAAAAACATATAATGTGAAAGAAAATATAATAATGAAATATCTCGTTTTTGTTTTGTCTTTTTCCGCCAGGCAGAGACAATCTGAAATCTGCGGCAGAGAAAGAGAGAGGGAGAGAGAGAGAGAGAGAGAGAGAGAGAGAGAGAGAGAGAGAGAGAGAGAGAGACAGACAGACAGAAAGACAGACTGACAGACAGACAAAAACATATAATGTGAAAGAAAATATAATAATGAAATATCTCGTTTTTGTTTTTTTGTTTTTTCTCCCAGGCAGAGACTATCTGAAATCTGCGGCAGAGAAAGAGAGAGGGAGAGAGAGAGAGAGAGAGAGGGGCAGAGACAGACAGAAAGACAGACAGACAGACAGACAAAAACAAATAATGTGAAAGAAAATATAATAATGAAATGTCTCGTTTTTGTTTTGTCTTTTCCCCCCAGGCAGAGACTAACTGAAATCTGCGGCAGGGAGAGAGAGAGAGAGAGAGAGAGAGAGAGAGAGAGAGAGATCACCTGGTAGCGAAGCACCACATAGAACATCTTCCTTCACTCTAGAGCTGAAGCCCCCCACTGCCTTCATCCACAGCTGAGAGGAACCAACACCTGCACGCGATGGACATACTGACATTCATTGGTAAGCGTATTTGTATTTGTGTTTGTATTTGTATTTCTTTTTATCACAACAGATTTCTCTGTGTGAAATTCGGGCTGCTCTCCCCAGGGAGAGCGCGTCGCTACACTACAGCACCACCCATTTGTTTTGTATTTTTTTTCCTGCGTACAGTTTTATTTGTTTTTTCCTATCGAAGTGGATTTTTCTTCAGAATTTTGCCAGGAACAACCTTTTTGTTGCCGTGGGTTCTTTTACGTGCGCGAAGTGCATGCTGCACACGGGACCTCGGTCTATCGTCTCATCCGAATGACTAGCGCCCAGACCACCACTCAAGGTCTAGTGGAGGGGGAGAAAATATCGGCGGCTGAGCCGTGATTCGAACCAGCGCGCTCAGATTTTCTCGCTTCCTAGTCAGACGCGTTACCTCTAGGCCATCACTCCACTAAGTGACATCATGTAACAACAACACCACCAATATATATATCTTTTAACTGAAGAAAGTGAGACACAATAAGATTATACGTTTAGAAGCTTTCTTGAAGTCGAACAAGGGCTACAAAATTCCAGATGGCACTTCAGAGCAGTACAGATGCTCTTTCTTTGTCAAGACCATCGAAGAATGGAACTACCTGGAAGAAACAGCAGTCCAGGCCAGTACTGTTGCCGTATTTTCAGCAGCAATGGGCAGTTCTGCAGCCCCCCCCCCACTAAAACTAAAACTCATACTGCACATTAGTTAGTCAGTCTAGGTAGGTGGGGAAAGGATGGGGGTGGGTACCTTTTGTTTTTTTGTTATAATTTGATTTTGTGGGCTTGGCACTACCTTGTGTAGGGTCACGGCCGGTAATGTACAGGCTTGCCTGTATGTGCAAAGCGAAAAGCAGTAGCGATCCGGCAGCTCCATACCTAGCTAGTCCTTAAAAGTTTTCCCCCCCTTTTTTTTGGGGGGGGGGGGGGTGCGCTCTCCCTGTTTTTCCGTCGCAGTATAACCAAAACTGGTTCGGCGACGTACAGATCCAGATCCAGAGCCAGCCATGTGACGTAAAACAGCTTCGTGACGCACGCAATACTACGTATCATCGCTATTCTCTTCTGCACTGACTAGCTCCTTTTATGAAACACGGTTCCTAATATGAAACACGTAATGTGTTTCATAATAGAACCATTACATTTTTCATATTAGGAATAATGTAGGCACTCTCTACCATACATGCTTTAACTCACTCAGTACGGCCAGTCCTCTCTTCTCCTCTACACAGACCCCTCGGATGTCCAGTGGGTGTCTGAATGACCCAACCTTGAGCTTCCGTCGTCAGAATTGTGGTATTCTTTGTCAACATTCACCTCTTCAGTATAAGAGCGTTCCGCTTGCAATATTTTGATGATGGTAATTGGGATGAAACGCTGTTAACGTCGTCTCTTTCGCCGTTCGTATGGAAAGAGTTAAAAAAAAAAAAATTAAAAAAAAGAGAGAAAGAAAAGAAAGAAAAGAAATTATGCATCAAATGCTGCCAAAACTTCTAAGTGACTGGACTGTATAATCGTGATATTCATCTAAAAATGTTCGTCACGTTTACAAAATGATCTTGGCAGAACAAAGAAATTTTTGCTTACAACGTCACTATCGTACTTGCGGTCGCCATCTCGTCCACTGACCAATGGGCACTAGTACTGGGGGTATTTCTTGTTTACTCTACTGCCGGATTCTCGAAACTTCCTCGTTTACATCGTTTGACCGGTTCTCTCTCTCTCTCTCTCTCTCTCTCTCTCTCTCTCTCTCCTCCATAAAAGGCGCTGTTTAATATTTGGTGCTTCTCCGCTACAGCCTACCAAATTTAATGGCATGAAAAATAATTATACACAATATTAATCTTTGTTGTGTGTTGTTGTTGTTGTTGTTTTCCAGCCTATGTGAACACAATATTCATCTTTGTTGTTGTTGTGTGTTGTTGTTGTTGTTGTTTTCCAGCCTATGTGAACACAATATTCATCTTTGTTGTGTGTTGTTGTTGTTGTTGTGTGTTGTTGTTGTTGTTGTTGTTGTTTTCCAGCCTATGTGAACACAATATTCATCTATGTTGTGTGTTGTTGTTGTTGTTGTTGTTGTTGTTGTTGTTTTCCAGCCTATGTGAACATAATATTCATCTATGTTGTGTGTTGTTGTTGTTGTTGTTTTCCAGCCTATGTGAACATAATATTCATCTTTGTTGTGTGTTGTTGTTGTTGTTGTTTTCCAGCCTATGTGAACACAATATTCATCTTTGTTGTGTGTTGTTGTTGTTGTTGTTGTTTTCCAGCCTATGTGAACACAATATTCATCTTTGTTGTGTGTTGTTGTTGTTGTTTTCCAGCCTATGTGAACATAATATTCATCTTTATTGTGTGCTGTTGTTGTTGTTGTTGTTGTTTTCCAGCCTATGTGAACACAATATTCATCTTTGTTGTGTGTTGTTGTTGTTGTTGTTGTTGTTTTCCAGCCTATGTGAACATAATATTCATCTTTGTTGTGTGCTGTTGTTGTTGTTGTTGTTTTCCAGCCTATGTGAACATAATATTCATCTTTGTTGTGTGCTGTTGTTGCTGTTGTTGTTGTTTTCCAGCCTATGTGAACATAATATTCATCTTTGTTGTGTGCTGTTGTTGTTGTTGTTGTTGTTTTCCAGCCTATGTGAACACAATATTCATCTTTGTTGTGTGCTGTTGTTGTTGTTGTTGTTGTTTTCCAGCCTATGTGAACACAATATTCATCTTTGTTGTGTGCTGTTGTTGCTGTTGTTGTTGTTTTCCAGCCTATGTGAACACAATATTCATCTTTGTTGTGTGTTGTTGTTGTTGTTGTTGTTTTCCAGCCTATGTGAACATAATATTCATCTTTGTTGTGTGCTGTTGTTGTTGTTGTTTTCCAGCCTATGTGAACATAATATTCATCTTTGTTGTGTGCTGTTGTTGTTGTTGTTGTTGTTTTCCAGCCTATGTGAACATAATATTCATCTTTGTTGTGTGCTGTTGTTGTTGTTGTTGTTGTTTTCCAGCCTATGTGAACACAATATTCATCTTTGTTGTGTGCTGTTGTTGTTGTTGTTGTTTTCCAGCCTATGTGAACACAATATTCATCTATGTTGTGTGTTGTTGTTGTTGTTATTGTTGTTTTCCAGCCTATGTGAACACAATATTCATCTTTGTTGTGTGTTGTTGTTGTTGTTGTTGTTTTCCAGCCTATGTGAACACAATATTCATCTATGTTGTGTGTTGTTGTTGTTGTTTTCCAGCCTATGTGAACAAAATATTCATCTTTGTTGTGTGTTGTTGTTGTTGTTGTTGTTTTCCAGCCTATGTGAACACAATGTTCATCTATGTGGTGTTTTTCTTTTTTCCCCCAAAGTCTGTGTGACGGCCTTCGTCACCACGGCCCTCGCCCTCCTCCTCACGTGGGACATCCGTGCCAAGCGCGTGCAGTCCCAGCAGACCGTGCTGCAGGCCGTGCGGCACTACGTGGGCGTCAGAAGTCTGCAGGTCATGGGCCTGTTCTTCCGCAGGAAGCTGATGAGCGCCACCCGCCACGTGGAGGACACCCAGGCAGCTTTCCTCATGGGTGTTCTCCATGAAAACGCCAGCACCAAGTACGGGGGAGAGAAAGGGTTTGAGAAGATGAAGACGTATGAAGACTTCAGGTCCGGACAGCCCCTGACCCGCTACGAAGACTACGCTGACTACGTTCAGCGCATGATGGACGGGGAGAAGATGGTACTGACACGTCAGCAGCCCGTCATCTTCGGCGTGTCGTCAGGAACCTCAGGGAACAGCAAGATCATCCCCATGTTGAAGAAGCAGCAGACCATGTTCTTTCTGCACGTCGTCTCCGTGTTCTACGGCTGTCTGCTGGAGGCCTTTCCCCAGGTGAGCAGCAAGTTGAAGAAGACCCTCAAGATCTTTTTCAACCCCAGGTGGAGAACGTCCAAGTCAGGCATCAGGATCGGGCCCAACTCCTCCACGCCGGCCTCGCAGAAGAACATTCTGCATATGTACTCCACCCCGGCGGCGGCCTTTGACATCCTGTCCGAGCCGGACGCCGTCTACGTCCACCTCCTATTCGCCCTCAAGGACCGCCACCTGGGGATGATCGAAGGCAACTTCGCCTCCCTAATCTACAACGCCATGGTCACCCTGAACAGATCCCTGCAGCAGCTCCTGCATGACATCCGCCAGGGAACTCTGAACGCCGACCTCAACATCCCGGCCGACATCCGTGTGGAGCTGGAGAAGCTTCTTCAGCCTGACCCCACCCGTGCGGAGGAGATCCAGCGGGCGTTTGACGGAGGGGTGACGGGCGTGTGCAGGAGGATCTGGCCGGAGCTCGAGTTGATCCTGACCGTGGACTCCGGGGCTTTCGCTCCCTACGCGGACAGACTGAGGTCCACCTTCTGTCGCGGGGTGCCCATCTACTCGGCGGTGTACGCGGCCACCGAGGGTCTGACGGGCATCAACCTGTGGCCCGGCCAGCAGCCGTCCAGGTACCTGCCGCACCCTGCCCTGCAGTTCCTGGAGTTCATCCCCGTGGACAGCTGTCACCTGGACCAGCCCCGCACCCTGCTTCTGCACCAGGTACAGAGGGCAGCATACACACACACACACACACACACACACACACACACACACACACACAACACACACAGTTGTCTTTCTTTCCTTGTCTGTCTGGGTCGTCTTTCCTTGTTCCTTGTTCGCTTTGATATTTGCTCCTGTTGTGAAGTGTTCATGTATGTATGTGTACCATGTATTCTTTGGCCTGTCAAGCCCAAACCGACGCTGCGCCAGCAACATCACCCACAGCAAAGCTCCATAATCTCCTGAGACTGACGGATGTCTACTACTGCTACTACTTCTTCTCGTGGATACTTATATAGTACACTATCCAGAAATCTGCTCTGGGTGCTTTACAAAAACGCTTTTGTTAACATAAAACATTACATCTATGTTACATACACACACCAAAATGTGACTACACACACACACACACGCGCGCGCGCGCGCGCGCGCGCACGCACGCACGCACGCACGCACACTGCATACATACATTTTAACATACATGTGTATCTAACAGCTACCCTGACACATACACACACATAGGCAGGCACAAACTTACATAAACACACGCACACGCAATACACATTCATATACATGCATGTAGTTATGTACACATACATATGTATACACACATAGTCAAGCACAGATAATGCAAAAGAAGTGGACCTGCCACAATTGAACTTACTGCTGAGGGAAAAGGTGAGTTTTGAGACGAGATTTAAAAGATGCTAGGGAATCAGAATGACGGAGGCTATCAGGGAGCTTGTTCCACGTCTTTGGCGATTGAAAAGAAAACGATCTGTGTCCATATGTCTTACTTCTGACGTGAGGTATCCTGAGAAGTCGAGTATCAGAGGAAGAACGGAGCTGGCGAGACGGGGTATAGATATGGAAGAGTTCAGAAAGATACTTGGGGCCAGATCCGTTGACTGCAGAAAAGGTCAGAGTGGATAGCTTATAGTCTATTCGATCAGAAACAGGCAACCAGTGGACAGACTGAAGGAGAGGAGAAATATGGTCAAATTTAGAAGCTCTGCAAATGAGTCTGGCAGCGTTATTCTGAATTCGTTGGAGTCTGTCTAACAGATATTTGGGAAGGCCGGCCAAAAGAGAGTTGCAGTAATCCAATCTTGAGAGAACCAGATAGCATACAAGTGTCTTGGTTGCATCGGTTGAGAGATAGTGGCGGATAGAGCTGATTCTACGCAGTTCCAAATAGGCAACTTTACAGATATTCGAAATGTGCTGTTGGAAGGAAAGAGACTGGTCTAGGATTACACCAAGACTGCGAACAGAAGGAGAAAATGAAACGGGTGTGCTATTGATCAGAACAGAGTCAGGAAAGGAAGGATGTTGACGAAACTTCTTTGGACAGGTTATCATAAATTCAGTCTTATCATCATTTAGTTGCAGCTTGTTGAGAGTCATCCAGACCTTTAGGCCAGCAATGCAGTCCTGTGTTTGAGTCATCAGTGCATCAAATTCAGCTATGGAAGCCGACCGATAAACTACTACTTATGATTATGATTATGAAAAAAGATTATAATTGTCATTCTTGAATGGGAGACAGAGTTGTCTTTCGTTCTTCCTAGGATCGTCGTTCTTATTTACTTGCCCCGTTTTTATGTTTGTTCCTGTTCTGTATTAATTCATCAAACAAAAAACAAAACAAAAACAAACAAACAAACAAACAAACAAAAACAGAAGAAAAGAAACAAAAACAAACTGACAACCCCCCACCCCACCCACCCCTACCCCCACCCCCCCCCAAAAAAAAACAACCCCAACAAACAAAAAAAGAAAAGGCGACGACGACGATGATAACTGTTATTGTTGATGAAATGGGGATCAGAGAGTTAGATTTCTTTCCCTTTTCCCTTGCCCGTTTTAAAAAAAATTTATATATATATATATATATATATATATATATATATATATATATTTGTTCCTGCTCTGATTTTTTTCTTTGTTATTATTGTTGTTGTTGTTATATTTTGTAGCACAACGTGACGGTGGAGAAAATTAATTCCTTCATCATATAAAGAAAAAAAAAAAGACTTTACGAAGGTTCTCCCATAACACAAGGCAGTTGCAACTTGTGCACGATAATATGAGATAAAATATTAATTGTTCCATCTTGATAAATTGACGAACATATTATCATGTGTGCCGTAACATACCTATTCTTTTATGTTATCATGAAGAGAAATATTAATGCATTGAAAGTGCATAGGTTATCACGGGGCCTTATGAAGCTTTTCGTCAGTCCGCTTTACACACTGCAGAATCTTCCTTCAACCAGGTCTTAATATGGAGAGTTACCGCTCTTTACTATTTGTTAATTAATCATTTGATCTCCTGGCCTCATTGTTTATTAATTTCAAGTCTTAAAACCACCGAGGCAACCATGTGTTTGTTCTGTATTGTCCGTGTGTTCTGTGTGGCTTGTTCAGGATTAAAGACGCTATGCCAGTCTAGAAGAAAAGCTAGTTTGTGTTTGCACATTTCTTCTCTCATTACTGCTGTGTGCATATGTCAAGTGATCGGTATATGGACAGGCCCGGCGCTTCCTTTTTAGGAAGTGTCTGGATTTGTTCCAATGCACCTGTGTGCCAGATGAATCAGTAGCGTAAGCAGCATTGATCAGAAGTTTGTACCTTGTTTATGGAGAGAGTTACCACCCTTTTCTACAGGTCTAAATACCCCGGGCGCTCAAACGAAAAGACGTCGTACTGTTTTTGACAAAAGGAAATGTGTACCCATTTATCTTTCTTTCTTTTACGTTGTTTTTTTTTTCTCAAAACTAATCCGGCTGTGTTTTGAAACAGTGGGGCGAACTAATGAATTTGAATTTTCAAAGACAGCAACCAGGATGCCATAAGAAATATTTACCTACAGAACCCAGCTATACTTATTCCACTATTCTTGATAAGAAGGAGTTGGTTTAATGTCCCGTCATATCAGTCTCAGTATCAGTATCAGAATCAGTACCAGTATCAGTAGCTCAAGGAGGCGTCACTGCGTTCGGACAAATCCACTGTCACACATACTGGTGACTAAACTGTAGATATCAAGTCGAAGAATAAACTTTCATGATAATTATTTTGATTTTTTTTTCTTATTTCTAATGTTAAAAAGGATATTAATTGTGTTTCAAAGCAACATGTCCGAAACTTTACTAACAAAACTGTGTGTGTGTGTGTGTGTGTGTGTGTGTGTGTGTGTGTGTGTGTCTGTGTCTGTGTGTGTGCGCGCGATCTGTCATCAGCTCAAAGAAGGCGAAGAATATGAAGTGGTGCTCACCAACGTGTCCGGTCTGTACCGATACCGGGTCGGAGACGTGGTGAAAGTAACGGGATTCTGTAATCAGTGTCCCATTTTCGAATTCCAGTACAGGTATGTGCCGTTTCGTGCACTGTGTGTGTGTGTGTGTTTGCTTGCTTGCTTGCTTGTTTGTGTGCACTCTGTGTGTGTGTGTGTGCGCTCAAATTTCGTTCCCATTGTTGTGTTCTTGAATCTATAAGCCTCAAAACATGTCAAAATAAAAACAAAACGCATTTTTCCGTGTTTAAAAGAAGCTTTTTTTTTCTTTCTTTTTTTAAAAATTTTATTCCACGAATGTTTGTCCATGTTATCGCGTTTTGAAGAACTCCAAATACATGGCTATCTGTTAATCAAAGAAGGGGCGTTGTTTTTGGTCAGACATTCCCTGCAGACATATTCACGGGCTTCAGTTAAAAAAAAAAAAAAAAAAAAAATCCCTCGTTATTTCACCAATGTCTCAGCGTTATCTTACTTAATCATGACTGTCTTCCATCTCTCATCATAAAATCGGCCATTTTACGTTATTTTACATTATCATGGCCCTTTTTCCCGTTTCTCGATACAGAATCGTACATATTTTTCCAGCGTTGTATTACATAATTATGACCCTTCTTCCATTTCTCATTACAGAATCGGCCATATGTTAATTTCCGTTGTAATACATGATCATGACTTTTCTTCCATTTCTCATTACAGAATCGGCCATATGTTAATTTCCGTTGTATTACATGATCATGACTTTTCTTCCATTTCTCATTACAGAATCGGCCATATGTTAATTTCCGTTGTATTACATGATCATGACTTTTCTTCCATTTCTCATTACAGAATCGGCCATATGTTCCGTTGTATTACATGATCATGACCTTTCTTCCATTTCTCATTACAGAATCGGCCATATGTTCCGTTGTCTTACATGATCATGACCTTTCTTCCATTTCTCATTACAGAATCGGCCATATATTCCGTTTTCTTACATGATCATGACCTTTCTTCCATTTCTCATTACAGAATCGGCCATATATTCCGTTGTATTACATGATCATGACCTTTCTTCCATTTCTCATTACTGAATCGGCCATATGTTCCGTTGTATTACATGATCATGACCTTTCTTCCATTTTTCATTACAGAATCGGCCATATATTCCGTTGTGTTACATAATTATGACCCTTCTTCCTTCTTCTTCTTCGTTCGTGGGCTGAAACTCCCACGTTCACTCGTATGTATACGAGTGGGCTTTTACATGTATGACGGTTTTTACCCCGCCATGTAGGCAGCCATACTCCGCTTTCGGGGGTGTGCATGCTGGGTATATTCTTGCTTCTATAACCCACCGAACGCTGACATGGATTACAGGATCTTTAACGTGCGTATTTGATTTTCTGCTTTCGTATACACACGAAGGGGGTTCAGGCACTAGGAGGTCTGCACATATGTTGACATGGGAGATCGGAAAAATCTCGGCCCTTTTACCCACCAGGCGCCGTCACCGAGATTCGAACCCGGGACCCTGAGATTGAGAGTCCAACGCTTTAACCACTCGGCTATTGCGCCCGTCGACCCTTCTTCCATTTCTCATTACATAATCTGACGGTTTTTCCAACGTTGTATTACATAATCACGACCCTTCTTCCATTTCTCATTACATTTCTCAACGTTATCTTACACAGCTGTATGAGCCATCTTCCATTTCTCACTACAGAATCGGTCAGTTATCCAACATTATCTTACATGATTATGATCCATCCATCTTACTCTTCCGTTTCTCGTTAGAGAAATCGCGCGGTTTTTCAACGTTATCTTACATGATTGTGATTTATTTATCTTTCGATTCTCATCACATGATCGGACAGTTTTTCAATATCATTTACATGATTATGATCCATCCATCTCCCATTAATTTCTCATTACAGAATCGTACGTGTGTGCTTTGTTTTTTCAGCGTGATTTTACATGATTATGGTTAGATTATCATTCAATTTTCATCACATAATCGGACAGTTTTCCGATGTTATATTTCATGATCGTGACTCCTCTTCCTTTTCTCATTGACAGAATCGGCCAGTTTCTCAACGTGCGAGGGGAGAAAACTTCGGAGTCTCTTTTCTACGAGACGTTGTGTGAAACGGTGGCACAGTGGTCAGGTGTCACCTTAGTGGACTACTGCTGTGCTGAAAGCGTTCTTGTGGACGATACAGACTTCAGGAGGCCTACAGGTTGGTGGTGGAGTACGGAAAAAAGAAAGTTGTGTGTGTGTGTGTGTGTGTGTGTGTGTGTGTGTGTGTGTGTGTGTGTGAGGGGTTATTGTTGTGTTAGACGGGAAGGGATGTGGGTGGATGGTGGGTGAGAGAGAGAGAGAGAGAGAGAGAGAGAGAGAGAGAGAGAGAGAGAGAGAGAGAGAGAGAGAGAAAACACTTAAATGTTTAATGTCATTAGCTGTGTTTAATGTCATTCAGTGTTCAGTGAGAGAGAGAGAGAGAGAGAGAGAGAGAGAGAGAACACTGAACTCTTTATTGTATACACCCAAACAGTGGGAGTGGGTAGTTGGGGTAGGCGGTCAGGGAGTGGGGTAGACATTGTAGCAATGTTGAAATCACAGAGAGAGAGAGAGAGCGAGTTCAAATTTTCATGTTCCCTCTCCGACTCCACAGAATCGGAGAGTTATGCCCCCTGTTACCATGTCTTCTTGGAGGTGGAAACTGAGGACGGACTCGCTCTGCTGTCGGAGGACCAGAAACGCATGGTATGTAACGCCCACTCGTTCAGAGAGAGAGAGAGAGAGAGAGAGAGTCAGAAAATGACAACCCGACAGCAATATGCTTATCTTGTGTGTGTGTGTGTGTGTGTGTGTGTGTGTGTGCCTCTGTGTGTGTGTGTGTGTGTTTGTGTGTGTGGCTCACTTGTCCGAGTGTGTTATATGTCCGTACGTGTGTCTGTGGTAATGTATTAACAAAAACATGGGCTTTTTTTTTTCGTGACAGATTGACGAACGTATGTGCGCAAAATCATACGTCTACTCCTCCTTTCGTGTCAAGGGCAGCATTGACGTCATGAAAGTGCACATTCTACGTCATGGAGCCTTTCAGGACCTTCGTCAATATGCCCTGCAGAACACAGAAGCGTCTTCCAACCAGTTCAAGGTACCACGAGTACTCAAGCGGAGAA
>NC_134882.1:39197860-39230360 GCF_041734735.1 Babylonia areolata
GTTTGCTTTTCCTATCGAAGTGGATTTTTCTACAGAATTTTGCCAGGAACAACCCTTTTGTTGCCGTGGGTTCTTTTACGTGCGCTAAGTGCATGCTGCACACGGGACCTCGGTTTATCGTCTCATTTCGAATGACGGTTGTTTCAGGCAACAGAACATCTTGAAAATACGTTTGAAAACTCGATGTTTCAGCTTCCCACTTGTCCCCGCACCCCTCCTCCCCCGACCCCCCACCATCCCGTCAAATCACAGTTAGTCAGTGGTTTATGAATGACAGGTGTGGGTTGTCATTGCAGAACATTGAAGAAATCATCTCTGGTTATGAGTGGTGCTCATGACGTTGGCCGCGTCCACCGCTGCCGGAACTTCATCATCATTTCATCATGCCCTGAAGAAGAAAACGATATAGGTTCCAATGTGGTCCCTAACTTTTGGTGAACCCTGTAGCAGTAACAGTAGCAACAGTAGTAGTAGTAGTAGTAGTAGTATTGATTGTGGTAGTATTGTTGTTCTCGTTGTTGTTGTTGTTCTTGTTATGTACACACACACACACACACACACACACACACACACACCCATTGTTCTTTAACTGAAAGTCACGGCAATGCAAATGTTTGGCGTCACAGTCTGATTAAGGACGATGGTTGCCCACAAGTTGTCCAT
This sequence comes from Babylonia areolata, assembly GCF_041734735.1. Taxonomy (NCBI): domain Eukaryota; kingdom Metazoa; phylum Mollusca; class Gastropoda; order Neogastropoda; family Buccinidae; genus Babylonia; species Babylonia areolata. The sequence goes on from NC_134882.1 coordinate 39,198,524, forward strand.
AAAAAAAAGCACCATCAGAGCCTGTGTCTCAAACGTTGTCACATTCTTTTTGTGCTGCGGATGAATCGGTAACAACTTGAGACATAAATATTGCGCGTTAGTCGCGTCAGTCTTAAAAAGACCCTTCAAACCTATCTGTAGCCTATACATTTTAGCAAGCAACTTTTTTTGTGTGTGCCAACGTATACAAAATCTCCGCGTCAACCCGAATTGCATCTAAAAAAAAACAAAAAAAAAAACCAAACAAACCGAACACGGCATGAAAATGTGAAATGTATCCTTTAAAAATGTGAACAGTCTTCGTGCAAATCTAAAGGTTGATCCCCCAAAACGCTGAAAGTCTTCGTGCGAAAATCTCAAGTGCATATTCAAAAATGTTAACAAGAAAATTCTTGCAGATCTCAGATGAATCCCTAAGATGTTTGCAGGCAGATCCGAACTATAGTCCCCAAAATGTGTACGATGTTCATGCAGATTTGAGCTGTACATCTACAAAATGTCAACAATGAGCCCATGGACCGCATAAACAATCTTCATGCAAATCCGAACTGTGTCAGCAACCGTCATGCAAATCTGAGCTGAATTACCGAGTGCGTGAACAGATTTTGTGCATTTCTGAGCAGTATAATCATATAATGCGTCAGCAGGTTCTGAACAAATCTAAGCTGATTCCTCGAGAACATGATTAGACTTCATGCGAAATCGTATCATGTTCATAAGTGCTTGTCAATTGTCGTTTTAACCACCCGTGAAAGCTATGAAAATAATCGTGTTAATCGTAACCAGTCTGTTCTTCAAAACTTCAATAGTGTTCTGCAGATGTGAACTATTGAAATAAGAACTGGAACGGTGTTCTCAAACATATTTGTCGAACAGCTTTTATTGATTTCAAGAAAAACAGTCTAAACCGCAAGCAAACTGGAGATGCATTCATAATAGCTTGCATTACTCTCTCAGAAAGTATAGGTATAGTCATGAAATACATATGGTGCAACCTTGAGTTATTTTCATCAATGGTTTGAACAGTGTTTGTCCATTATTAACAACAACATCTACATCAACTAACAACAGCATCAAAAACTTCCAACAACAACAACATCCAGCAACGAACAATAACAAACAACACCATCAACAGCAACACCAACAACAACATCCAACGCCAACAGCAACATCCAGCACCACCGCCACCAACAACTTCACTCACTGCAACAACCAACAACGACCAGCAACATCAACAACAACGTCAACAACAACATCCAGCACCACCGCCACCAACAACTTCACTCACTGCAACAACCAACAACGACCAGCAACATCAACAACAACGTCAACAACAACATCCAGCACCACCGCCACCAACAACTTCACTCACTGCAACAACCAACAACGACCAGCAACATCAACAACAACGTCAACAACAACATCCAGCACCACCGCCACCAACAACTTCACTCACTGCAACAACCAACAACGACCAGCAACATCAACAACAACGTCAACAACAACCACCTCAGCCGCATCACATCATCCATCCTTTTCCTTCACCATCTCCTCCTCCACCCTCCTCTCTCCCCTTCACCCACAGTACAGCCCTCCCTAAGAAGAGAGGTCCCCATTCTCTCTCTCTTAGAGCTGTAAAATGCTATTTAGAATTTATCATTGTCATTGTCTTTCTCTCTATCTCTCATATCTCTCTCTCCCTCTCTCTTTTAAAATTTTTTTAGAGCTGTTTTATGCTATTTGCTCATGAATAATTTTCCTTTGTCATTTTCATTCTCTCTCTCTCTCTCTCTCTCTCTTTAAAAATGTTTTAGAGCTGTTTTATGCTATTTGCTAATGAAGAATTTGTCAATGTCATTTTCATTCTCTCTCTCTCTCTTAGAGCTGTAAAATGCTATATGCTAATGAAGAAATTGGCATTGTCATTCTCTCTCTCTCTCCCTCTCTCTCTCTTAGAGCTGTAAAATGCTATTTGCTAATGAAGAATTCGTCATTGTCATTCTGTGTGTGTGTGTGTGTGTGTGTGTGTGTGTGTGTGTGTGTGTGTCTTATTTCATTCTTTTTTCAGACCTGTTAAAAGCTTTTTGCTAATGAAGACTTTGTCATTGTCATTCTCTCTCTCTCTCTCTCTCTCTCTCTCTCTTTGTTAGAGCTGTAAAATGCTATTTGCTGATAAAGAATTGTCAATGTCTCTCTCTCTCTCTCTCTCTTTGAGCTGTAAAATGCTATTTGCTAATGAAGAATTTGCCATTGTCATTTTCATTCTCTCTCTCCCTCTCTCTCTCTCTCTGTTAGAGCTGTAAAATGCTATTTGCTAATGAAGAATTCTCTCTCTCTCTCTCTCTCTTTCTCTCTCTCTCTCTCTCTCTCTCTCTCTCTGTGTGTGTGTGTGTGTGTGTGTGTGTGTGTGTGTGTGTGTCTCACAGATGGATTAATCGTATGTGGGCCACAGGCCCATCCAATAGGTAACAAAGTAAATGATCATTTATCTATTCATTTATTTCTTTATTAGTTGTATACAGACCTGTGGCCCAAAATACGATTAAACCATCTCTCTCTCTCTCTATCTTTCAAAACAAGCTTTTAATATTAGCTTTTATCGTCAGAGTCAGGTTGGGAGGGAGAGGGGTGGGGGTGGGGGGTTGGGGGGGCGTGGGGGGGGGGGGTGAACTCATCCTTCTAATATTCAGGGGCCTATAGGCCCGTGTGTTGACCTGGCTGTGATGATGGTGGTGGTGGTGGTGGTGCTGGTGATGGAGACGGATTTCTGACACTGAAGCTGAATGGCCCGCCTCTCCGCCTCCAGGTCCTTGAGGGTCAGCTCCCCAAAGTCCTGTGGCCTCAGCTGGTGATGACTCAGCCTGTAAGGCTTGCACAGCAGTTTCAGCGTCTGTGGCAATGTCATTATTATAATTTATTCATTTTCTTGGGATTCAGTTACACAAAGGACAGACTGAATCATTCCCACTAAAGGTTAGCGAGAAGGAGAGAGAGAGAGAGAGAGAGAGAGAGAGAGGGAGAGAGAGAGACAGAGACAGAGACAGAGAAAGAGAGAGCTATCCTGAGTGATTTTAATGACTTGGGCCAACAGCACCTGTCATGACAAGTGAAGACAAAAAAGTACATTTCAGAAAGAACTCGGCTCAGAATATATCATAATGGATAGTGAAAAGAGAGGGAGGGAGGGAGGGAGAGAGAGAGAGAGAGACAGACAGACAGACAGAGACAGAGACAGAGAGAGAGTCGGGTGATATGCAAACAAAAAAACAGGCCATTGTCCCTCTCATGACAGGGTGCAGTGTACAAAATCAATACAGAACCCTGTGGGACCCCATAATTCTGTGGTCTTGTAGATGAGTAAAGGCCGTTTATTTATTCATGTGGAGTGATGGCCTAGAGGTAATGCGTCCGCCTAGGAAGCGAGAGAATCTGAGCGCGCTGGTTCGAATCACGGCTCAGCCACCGATATTTTCTCCTCCTCCACTAGACCTTGAGTGGTGGTCTGGACGCTAGTCATTCGGATGAGACGATAAACCGAGGTCCCGTGTGCAGCATGCATCTAGTGCACGTAAAAGAACCCACGGCAACAAAAGGGTTGTTCCTGGCAAAATTCTGTAGCAAAATCCACTTCGATAGGAAAAAGAAATAACACTGCATGCAGGGAAAAAAAAGAAAAAAAAAAGGGGGTGGCGCTGCAGTGCAGCGACGCGCTCTCCCTGAGGACAGCAGCCCGAATTTCACACAGAGAAATCTGTTGTGATAAAAAGAAATACAAATACAAATATATATATTAACTTTCTGTGCAGAATTCGAGTTGCTCTCCCCCGAAGGAGAGTATGTCACCACAGTGTTGCGCCACCCTTCCCTCCCCCCCCCCCACCAACTCCCCACATCCCTATCTCTTCTGTCCGCAGGCTATTTGTTTTCGAACCCAAATGGATTTTTCTACAGACTTGCCAAGGACAATCATGTTGCTGTCGTGGGCACTTTTACGTGCGCTTTGTGCAGGCCGCCGCACACGGAACCTCGGTCTTACAGAAACTGTTGGGATCAGGCGCAGAGATGCGTTTTCAGCCAAGTTTTAAAACTGTGCAGGAAATGAGGAAAGAATTCTGTACTCTGGATAAAAGGATGTCGTGATCAACAGTATCGAAAGCTACAGAAAGATTCTTCTTCTTCTTCTTCTGCGTTCGTGGGCTGCAACTCCCACATTTACTCGTATGTACACGAGTGGGCTTTTTCGTGTATGACCGTGGTTTGTTTTTTGTTTTTTTGTTTTTTTGTTTGTTACCCCGCCATGTAGGCAGCTATACTCCGCTTTCGGGGGTGTGCATGCTTGGTATGTTCTTGCTTCCATAACCCACCGAACGCTGACATGGATTACAGGATCTTTAACGTGCGTATTTGATCTTCTACTTACCGTATACACACGAAGGGGGTTTAGGCACTTGCAGGTCTGCACATGATTATGCTAACCTGGGAGATCGGAAAAATCTCCACCCACCATCACCAGTTATAGTAATAAAGTGGAACCTTACATATTAATTGATATGAACCGATATGTTAGAAGTGCATTATCTAAACTCAGGTTTGGTGTTTCGGACATTGCCCGTCATCGCTTCAGATACAAGCATATAAGTTCTGTTAATATTCAATGTCGTTTATGCGATGCAGCTGAAGAAAACGATTATCCATATTACGTTTTGTTGTCCTGTTCTATATGATTTTAGGATAAATCTAATTGAACCTAAGTACTATCAAAATCCATGTCTTTTTATATTCAATTTACTTATGGCATCTAGAAATGAAAACGTCTGAAATTTACTTATGGCATCTAGAAATGAAAACGTCTAAACTATCATGGCTCTGTTTGTTAACAAAGCACTGAGGATGTTGTGTATTGGTACAAGTTAGGTGTATTCTTGTGTTATGTTTGGTACGACTTTTATTTACATGTGTTATGTAGTTGCGCTCATGTTATAAATATTATTTGTTTACGACTATGTAATTCTCCCTTCAGACAGGGGTTATGGCCTAATCTGAATAAAACATTCGCATTCTCTTCCACCCTCTTTCCTCTCATGTCTCTCTCTTCTTTCTCTCCCCACCCCTTGGTACCCCCAGAATGGTGCCGTTCTTATGGAGCATCACAACAGAGATCACAAATCATTCTCTCCCCCCCCCTCTCTCTCTCTTCCCTTCCCTCCCATCTCTGTCATTCTTCCTTCCCCCCTCCCTCCTCCTCTTCCATATCTCTCTCCCCACACCTCCAACAACCCCACGCCCTTCGGTACCTCCAGAATGGTGCCGTTTCTTATAGGGCATCACAACAGAGATCACAAATCATTCTCTCCACCCCCCCTCTCTCTCTTCCCTTCCCTCCCAACTCTGTCATTCTTCCTTCCCCCCCTCCCTCCTCCTCTTCCATATCTCTCTCCCCACACCTCCAACAACCCCACGCCCTTCGGTACCTCCAGAATGGTGCCGTTTCCAAAGTGGGGCATCACAACATAAAGTGTTTTAGACAGCGAATAGTTGATTGTAGGTGGCAAGATTGGCATGACCATATGGAAACTAGCGATAGATTTGCACAGTTTAGAATCTTTAAAACATCGCAGGGGCCTGAACCATATATTGGGATGGAAATAAACAGATATGTAAAAAGTGCACTGACAAAATTTAGATTTGGTGTTTCAAATATTGCTGTTCACAGTTTCAGATACTGTAGTAGGAATGAATGTGAATATATGTGTCGATTGTGCAACCTGGGTAGGGAAGATGAATTGCATTTTTTGTTATGTTGCCCTGCTTTGAGTGACCTCAGACAAAGATTAATTCAACCTAAATATTATAAAGATCCCTGTGCTTTTAGATTTAATCTGCTCATGTCGTCAAAACATGAGCTTACCCAACAAAACTTGGCCATGTATTTATATGAGGCATTGAAGAGACTTCGAATTGTTATTTTGTGAATGTTGTTGAGTATTGTATTAGCTACTTTTGGTTGATTTGTGATGTTGGTTTATCGTGTCAAGTCATTTTCCTCTATTTATTTTCTTGTATGACCCCCTTCAGTAAGGGGCTTTGGCCTTAATCTGAATAAAACATCGTTATCGTTATCTCTCCCCACACCTCCAACAACCCCACGCCCTTCGGTACCTCCAGAATGGTGCCGTTTTTTGTTTTTTTTATAGGGCATCACAACAGGGATCACAAATCATTCTTTCTCTCTCTCTCTCTCTCTCTTTAATTCTCCATCTCTCTCTCTCTCTCTTCCCTCCCCTCCCATCTCTGTCATTCTTCCTTCCCCCCTCCCTCCTCCTCTTCCATATCTCTCTCCCCACACCTCCAACAACCCCACGCCCTTGGGTACCTCCAGAATGGTGCCGTGTTTGTTTTTTTTATAGGGCATCACAACAGGGATCACAAACCATTCTTTCTCTCTCTCTCTCTCTCTTCCCTCCCCTCCCATCTCTGTCATTCTTCCTTCCTCTTCCCCCTCCTCTTCCATATCTCTCTCCCCACACCTCCAACACCCCACCACGCCCTTCGGTACCTCCAGAATGATGCCGTTTCCGAAGTGGGGCATCACAACAGGGATCACAAATCATTCTTTCTCTCTCTCTTTAATTCTCCATTCTCTCTCTCTCTCTTCCCTCCCCTCCCAACTCTGTCACTCTTCCTTTCCTCTTCCTCCTCCTCTTCCATATCTCTCTCCCCACACCTCCAACAACCCCACGCCCTTGGGTACCTCCAGAATGGTGCCGTTTCCGAAGTGGGGCATCACAACAGAGATCACAAATCAGTCTCACTCACACTTCCCTTCCTAACTCTCTTTCTTTCCCTTCCCTTCCCACCTATCTCTGTCAATCTTCCTTCCCCCTCCCCCCTCCCTCTTCAATCTCTCTCATCTCCGCACCCCCCCCTCCCCTCCCCTCCCACCCCCTGACAACACAGCCTCACTCCCACTCCCACCCCCGTTTGAGTACCTTCAGATTGGCGCCGTTCCTGACCCACTTATAGAGGCCCACGATGGGCACCCAGATGGCGGACGCTGCCGCCAGGGTCCACCCGATGCCCACAGCCCAGTCTGGATACTTGTACACTTTGTTGCCAGGCCTTCCGTAGCTCAGCTCGGAGTAATTGATGGCGCTCATGACGAATATGGCCTGTAAGGGAGAGTGGGGACGTGTAGGGGAGGGGGGTTGGGGAGGGAGGTTTGGGGTCGTTGGGGGAGTCGGAGGGTGGGTGTGGGGGGGCGTAAAAAGGGGGTGGGGTGGGGTGGGGTGGGGGAGGGAAACAACAGCCGTTTGAAATTTTAGTTGACAACAGAAGCAAAACTTCAATCAGTCAAACCCTTTTGGCTTTATATGTACATAAAAAGACGTGAGAGAGGATATTTCCTTCTAGATCACTTTGAATACATTAATGACGTAAATGATACATTAGTTATGAACACAGTGAGTGAGAGACAGACAGACAGACAGACAGACAGACAGAGACAGAGAGAGGCAATGGCAAAGGCAAAAAGTTTATTCTTGTGCCCCCTGGGGCCATCGAAACGTTACATACATACATATTTCAGATATACCATACAAACAATAAGAGTGATGTCAAAAGAACAAAGAGGAAAAAAACAAAAAGACCAATAGGCACAGCCAATATACATTAATAAATAATTCATCCTCATCCATCAACCACAGACGTAGCTTTTCCGAAATGAACTACAAATAGAAGAGACAAATGTTTCTAGTTTTGATAATATTCTTTTTTCTTTTTTTTCGGAAAACAATAAGTGGAATTTAAGGGAGTTTAGGTGGTTTCTACAATATCCAGGCAGAGAGAGAGAGAGAGAAACAGAATGAGGCAGACAGTGAGACAGAGACATAGAGAAGAGAGGGAGAGAAATAGAGAGACAAAGAGAGACAAAGCGAGATAGACTGACAGACAGACAGACAGGCAGGCAAACAGACAGACAGACAGAAAGCTACACTGACCAAACAAAAGATGGGAGAAAGAACGGTCCAACACACGGCCATGAAGGGCAATGTCCTGACCAAGTACACATCCCCCAACATCATCCGTATGTTGTCCAGGAAGCGACGTATTCCTGCACACACACATCCCCCCACATCATACGTATGTTGTCCAGGAAGCGACTTATTCCTGCACACACACACACATCCCCCAACATCATACGTATGTTGTCCAGGAAGCGACGTATTCCTGCACACACACATCCCCCAACATCATACGTATGTTGTTCAGGAAGCGACGTATCACTGCACATACACACACATCCCCAAACATCATACGTATGTTGTCCAGGAAGCGACTTATTCCTGCACACACACATCCCCCGACATCAAACGTATGTTGTCCAGGAAGCGACGTATTCCTGAACACACACACACATCCCCCAACATCATACGTATGTTGTTCAGGAAGCGACGTATTCCTGCACACACACATCCCCCATCATACGTATATTTTCCAGGAAGCAACGTATTCCTGCACACACACATCCCCCAACATCATACGTATGTTGTCCATGAAGCGACGTATTCCTGCACACAAACATCCCCCATCATACGTATGTTTTCCAGGAAGCAACGTATTCCGGCACACACACACATCCCCCAACATCATACGTATGTTGTCCAGGAAGCGACGTATTCCTGCACACACACATCCCCCGACATCATACGTATGTTGTTCAGGAAGCGACGTATTCCTGCACATACACACACATCCCCCAACATCATACGTATGTTGTCGAGGAAGCGACGTATTCCTGCACACACACATCCCCCAACATCATACGTATGTTGTCCAGGAAGCGATGTTTTCCTGCACACACACATCCCCCCACATCATACGTATGTTGTCCAGGAAGCGACTTATTCCTGCACACACACATCCCCCGACATCATACGTATGTTGTCCAGGAAGCGACGTATTCCTGCACACACACATCCCCCATCATACGTATGTTTTCCAGGAAGCAACGTATTCCTGCACACACACACACATCCCCCAACATCATACGTATGTTGTCCAGGAAGCGACGTATTCCTGCACACACACATCCCCCATCATACGTATGTTGTCCAGGAAGCAACGTATTCCTGCACACACACATCCCCCAACATCATACGTATGTTGTCCATGAAGCGACGTATTCCTGCACACAAACATCCCCCATCATACGTATGTTTTCCAGGAAGCAACGTATTCCGGCACACACACACATCCCCAAACATCATACGTATGTTGTCCAGGAAGCGACGTATTCCTGCACACACACATCCCCCGACATCAAAAGTATGTTGTCCAGGAAGCGACGTATTCCTGCACACACACACACATATCCCCAAACATCATACGTATGTTGTCCAGGAAGCGACTTATTCCTGCACACACACATCCCCCGACATCAAACGTATGTTGTCCAGGAAGCGACGTATTCCTGCACACACACATCCCCCGACATCATACGTATGTTGTCCAGGAAGCGACTTATTCCTGCACACACACATCCCCCCACATCATACGTATGTTGTCCAGGAAGCGACTTATTCCTGCACACACACATCCCCCGACATCATACGTACGTTGTCCAGGAAGCGACTTATTCCTGCACACACACACACATCCCCCAACATCATACGTATGTTGTCCAGGAAGCGACCTATTTCTGCACACACACATCCCCAAACATCATACGTATGTTGTTCAGGAAGCGACGTATTCCTGCACACACACACATCGCCCAACATCATACGTATGTTGTCCAGTAAGCGACGTATTCCTGCACACACACATCCCCCAACATCATACGTATGTTGTCCAGGAAGCGACGTATTCCTGCACACACACATCCCCCAACATCATATGTATGTTGTCCATGAAGCGACTTATTCCTGCATACACACATCCTCCAACATCATACGTATGTTGTCCAGGAAGCGACTTATTCCTGCACACACACATCCCCCCACATCATACGTATGTTGTTCAGGAAGCGACGTATTCCTGCAGACACACATCCCCCAACATCATACGTATGTTGTCCAGGAAGCGACTTATTCCTGCACACATACATACATCCCCCCCCCCCACATCATACGTATGTTGTTCAGGAAGCGACGTATTCCTGCACACATACATACATCCCCCCCCCCACATCATACGTATGTTGTCCATGAAGCGACGTATTCCTGCACACACACACATCCCCCAACATTACACGTATGTTGTCCAGGAAGCGAACTATTCTTGCACACACACATCCCCCAACATCATACGTATGTTGTCCAGGAAGCGACGTATTCCTGCACCCCCCACCCCCGACATCATACGTATGTTGTCCAGGAAGCGACGTATTCCTGCACACACACACACACACCCACACCCACGCCCCCCTACGTATGTTGTCCATGAAGCGACGTATTCCTGCACACACACATCCCCCAACATCATACGTATGTTTTCCAGGAACCAACGCATGATGTTGTCCAGGAACCTATGTATTCCCGCACACAACTCCCCAAGATTGAGGGGTAAGACAGAGGGAGGTTTGGGGGAGGGCGTTAGGGTGGAGAGGGTAGAATATGGGAGGGGGTAGAAGGGAGATAGGAGGCGGGTGGGACAGTGTTCGAGTTTTCTGGGGTAGAAGGGAAGTGTTGTGTAGGTTTGGGGTGGTGGTGGTGATGGTGGTGGTGGTGGTGGTGGTGGTGGAGGATTGGGTAATTCCAAGGGGATACGCAACAAGGGGGTACCCTCCCCCTCCTCCCCCCCCCCCCTACACAACACTTCCCTTCTATTCCTCCAAATCCCAACACTGTCCTTCCCACCTCTTATCCTACCCTCCACACCTCTCCTTACCTTCTACCCCTCCCACTTTCATACCCCAGCGTTTTACCCCTCCCCCCCTTTACCCCTCTCTTCTATTACTCCCCAATCCTACCCTCGCGTTTCACCCCTCTCGCCTTGACCCCTCGCTTCTACTTTTCTCCTATTCTGCCCTCCGTTTTACCCCTCCCCCCTTTACCCCTCTCTTCTATTACTCTCCTATCCTACCCTCGCGTTTCACCCCTCTCGCCTTGACCCCTCGCTTCTACTTTTCTCCTATTCTACCCTCCGTTTTACCCCTCCCCCCCTTTACCCCTCTCTTCTATTACTCCCCAGTCCTACCCTCGCGTTTCACCCCTCTCGCCTTGACCCCTCGCTTCTACTTTTCTCCTATTCTGCCCTCCGTTTTACCCCTCCCCCTTTTACCTCTCTCTTCTATTACTCCCCAATCCTACCCTCGCGTTTCACCCCTCTCGCCTTGACCCCTCGCTTCTACTTTTCTCCTATTCTACCCTCCGTTTTACCCCTCCCCCCCTTTACCCCTCTCTTCTATTACTCTCCTATCCTACCGTCGCGTTTCACCCCTCTCGCCTTGACCCCTCGCTTCTACTTTTCTCCTATTCTACCCTCCGTTTTACCCCTCCCCCCTTTACCCCTCTCTTCTATTACTCTCCTATCCTACCCTCGCGTTTCACCCCTCTCGCCTTGACCCCTCGCTTCTACTTTTCTCCTATTCTACCCTCCGTTTTACCCCTCCCCCCTTTACCCCTCTCTTCTATTACTCTCCTATCCTACCCTCGCGTTTCACCCCCCTCGCCTTGACCCCTCGCTTCTACTGTTCTCCTATTCTACTCTCCAATTTACCCCTCCCCCCCTTTACCCCTCTCTTCATTACTCCCCAATCCTACCCTCGCGTTTCACCCCTCTCGCCTTGACCCCTCGCTTCTACTTTTCTCCTATTCTACCCTCCAGTTTTACCCCTCCCCCCTTTACCCCTCTCTTCTATTACTCTCCTATCCTACCCTCGCGTTTTCCCCCCCCCCCCCAATCATACCCTCGTTCCCCTCTCCCTTTACGCGTACCCCTATTATACCCTACCTTCTACACCTCCCTCTCACTTCTACCCTCACCCTATCCTACCAACACCCCACCCCCTCCTACCCCTCCCCCCTTTACCCCCACCCGTCCCCTTATCCTGTCTCCCTCTCTTTACCCCTCCTCCCCTCCCCCTCCCCTAACCTCCCCTTTTACCCCTATCCTACTCCTCCCTTCCTTTTTTTACCCCTACCTCCCCCTTTAACCCTATCCTATCACTCCCTTCCCTCTTTACCCCTACCTCCCTCTTTACCCCTCCCTTCCCTCTTTACCCCTACCTCCCCCTTTACCACTATCCTAACCCTCCCTTCCCTCTTTACCCCTACCTCCCCCTTTACCACTATCCTAACCCCCCCCCCTTCCCTCTTTACCCCTACCTCCCCCTTTACCACTATCCTACTCCCTCCCTTCCCTCTTTACCCCTACCTCCCCCTTTACCACTATCCTACCCCCTCCCTTCCCTCTTTACCCCTACCTCCCCCTTTACCACTATCCTACCCCCCCCTTCCCTCTTTACCCCTACCTCCCCCTTTACCACTATCCTACCCCCACTTCCCTCTTTACCCCTATCATACCCCTCCCTTCCCCTTCCCTCTTTACCCCTCCCTTCCCTCTTTACCCCTACCTCTCCCTTTACCCCTATCCGACCCCTCCCTTCCCCCTTGACCCCTACCTCCCCCTTGACCCCTATCCTATCCCTCCCCAACCTCCACCCCTTTAACCCTCCCCTATCCTCCCACTCCCCCTTTACCGCTCTCCCTATCCTACAACCCCCCCCCCCCTCTCGTATCCTACCCTGCGTGTGCGTGTGTGTGTGTGTGTGTGTGTGTGTGTGTGTGTGTGTGTGTGAGTGTGTTTATTCCACACACACTGGAAACACACACTGAAAAAGTTTAGTGCTCGAATCATCGAAGAAAAGAATCACAGAGAACCTGAGCGAGATCCAATAATTACCGTATACATAAGACACGGCGAACAGCTCAAAGAACGCCACCAGCAGAATGATTCTACTGCCGGAGTAATAGTCGAACAACTGGAACACGTACATCCCTCCCTGTGAAAAAATGGAACCAACGGTCAGGTTTAACACTTGCAGACATGCCGGTCACGAACATTGCAGATAACAGACAAAAAAATAAGAATTGAAACACACACACACACACACACACACACACACACACACACACACTTGCGTGCGTGTTTTCTGGCTGTCTGTCTGTCTGTCCGCTTGTCCAGTTGCGACACACACACACACACACACATAATACATGCACACACACACACAGAAAGACGGGCATAGCAAAGAGACGCGTACACACGCACACACATGCGCATACACACACATACACAGAAAGAGAAAGAGAGGGAGAGGGAGAGAGAGAGAGGGACAGACACACACAGAAACACACACACACACACACACACACACACACACACACACACACACACACACATACGCGCGCACGCGATTGATTTGGACTGGTTTGAGTTTCTCAGTCTTTTCACAACCATCAGTAATGTGACTTTCAGTTTCAGTTTCAGTTTCAAAGAAGGTGTCAAAGCGTGTGCGCTGATCCTTACGCTAAACCACATGTGCTGTATCTAAGAAAGAAAAAGAAAAAATTGACAAAAAGAAAACCCATAGAGGGGTGGGTGAAGCAGATGCCTGACTTATATGTAAAAACCCAACGCACTGGTCAGGGCCTAGAGAAAGTGTTGTGAGAGACAAGGGAAAGTATTAGTGACACAAAGGGCCGGCACAAGGCAGTCTGAAGGCAGGCACAAGACCTTCAACAGAGAACCACATGGCACATCCGAATCAGTGCACAAGCAAAGGAAAACAAAAAATGCCAGAGTATCAGTATCAGTATTAGTAGCTCAAGGAGGCGTCACTGCGTTCGGTCAAGTCCATATACGCTACACCACATCTGCCAAGCAGTTGCCTGACCAGCAGCGTAACCCAACGCGCTTAGTCAGGCCTTGAGAGAGAAAAAAAGAAAAGAAAAAGAAGAAAAAACAAACAAAAAAAATCCCAACAAACTTTTAAAAATATATAATAAAAATAATAATAATAAATAAAAACTGCCAGAAAGATCACCAATAACAAAACAAAGAAAACAAAGGAAACGGAACAAAAAACAAACAAACAAAACAAAATATTTAAGGGAAATGACATAAGCATCTGGCATGGCATGCTTTTTTTCCCCTTCAGATAGAGAAATTGCCCTACCCGAGACATATAAGATAAGAAAGAACGAAAGCAAGAAAGAAAGAAAAAAGGCAAGAAAGAAAGAAAAGGAAAGAAAAGGAAAGAAAGAAAGAAAGAAGTGGAGTAATGGCCTAGAGGTAACGCGTCCGCCTAGGAAGCGAGAGAATCTGAGCGCGCTGGTTCGAATCAAGGCTCAGCCGCCGATATTTTCTCCCCCCCCTCCACTAGGCCTTGAGTGGTGGTCTGGACGCTAGTCATTCGGATGAGACGATAAACCGAGGTCCCGTGTGCAGCATGCATTTAGCACACGTAAAAGAACCCACGGCAACAAAGGGGTTGTTCCTGGCAGAATTCTGTAGAAAAATCCACTTCGTTGGGAAAAACAAATAAAACTGTACGCAGGAAAAAATACAACAAAAAAAAAGAAGAAAAAAACAAGGGTGGCGCTGTAGTATACCGACGCGCTCTCCCTGGGGAGAGCAGCCCGAATTTCACACAGAGAAATCTGTTGTGAAAAAAAACAGAAATACCAATACAAATACATACAAAGAAAGAAGAAGCAAAAAATAGAACCAAAGGAAACAAGTCAGAGCCATGTGACTCACTTCGCACACCATGGACAGCCCTATGAAGAACATGACGATACACAGCAGACCAACAAACACCTCCCTGCGATAGCCCCTCCGTAGGAAGTGGGGGTACTGGTCAACGATCGTCGTCACCACCCCCTCCACACCTACGAACTAAACAGCACTCATGCACGCACGTACGCACGCGCGCACGCATGCATGCACGTGCGCGACACGGAGACAAACACCACCAACACAGGTACATGATTATGTGCGCGCGGAGGTCTGCGCGAGGTTGTAGTGAGTACACTTTCTCTCGCGCGTGTACACACACACACACACACACACACACGCACACATATAGAGACATAGACACACAGACACATGCACATCCGTGCACACTAATATGCACACAGACCACCTTCACACTCACACGCACACACACTGTCTCTATTTCTTTCTATCACACACACACACACACACACACACACACACACACACGCCTACACCAAGCCACCACCTTCCCCACCGTTCCACCCACACGTGCACACACAGAGGTAAACACACCCCTCACATAAAGACAGTTCAAGCTCTCTCAGACCCGCCTCCACCCCCACGCCCCCCCCCCTCACACACACACACACCACCCCCTGACCTCTCACATTACCTGGCTATCCAGACCCAGCAGAATGATCATGAAGAAGAAGAGGAAGGACCACAGAGGGGCCACAGGCATCTGCGCCACTGCCTTCGGGTAGGCGATGAAGGCCAGGCCAGGACCTGCCACGTGAGTTTCAGTTTCAGTTTCACTTTCTCAAGGAGGCGTCACTGCGTTCGGACAAATCCATACACGCTACACCACATCTGTTGAGCAGATGCCTGACCAGCAGCATAACCCAACGCGCTTAGTCAGGCCCTGAGTGCATGCTTACATATTTGTGTACCTATGAAAGGGGATTTCATTTTACGTAATTTCGCCAGAGGACAACACTCTCGTTGCCATGGGTTCTTTTTCAGTGCGCCAAGTGCGTGCTGCACACGGGACCTCGGTTTATCGTCTCATCCGAAAGACTAGACGCTCAGTTTGATTTTCCAGTCAAACTTAGGAGAAAGGGCGAGAGCGGGATTCGAACCCACACCCTCACGGACTCTGTGTATTGGCAGCTGAGCGTCTTAACCATTCTGCCACCTTCCTCCTGCCACGTGATCAAAGTCATTACTGTTGGATGGTCGGTCGCGCGCGACGATGAGCATCAGGACAGCAGAGGAGGCAGTTGCTGACCCGACTATCAGGGCTACGTGGAGAGTGTCTTGCCCAAGTTGCATGGATCTCTCCCACTCTCTCGGCCAAGAGCGCTTTATGAAAGTCGGGACCATCCCCAAAGGCCAACTAGCGCTCCTGGGCCAAACGCTGCAGCACGACAGGGTAAGTGCAATCTTGCTTCCAAGTTTGAGAGTCGTAGTTCTTCACAAAGGACTAAAGCTGCAAATGACCTCCCACTGCAGTAGAGAAACCATTGATCATACAACTCTCACTTTGCTGTTGGCTCAGCTGTAAGCTTATGTCAGTCTCTGATTTCAGACGAGCGTTGAGCCTGAGCCATTATCATTACCGATACTGTTACAGCGCCCAGGTTGGGCCAGGGACCAACCAAGCTCTAGCGCTTTACAAACACGGCGTCATTTAATAACGGAGTCTCCCGTCGGACCAATGGACGAGTAGGCAGGCAGGCTTATCTGTTGGTGTGTGTCCTCATATGGGAGAAGAGGCCGATTCTGGATGCGCACCACTTCCCACAGGTGTTGCAAGGGAAAACGTCTCCAGAAGTTGAGCTCTGCTTCCTTTGCTCACGCTTCTCCTTAATGGCCAGCCTTCTCATGTTTTCAAACGTCTTTATGCCACTAGAGCACAGCATCCTCCAGCAAGAGCGGTCAAGGGCATCAGTTTCCCAGGAAGCGATTTCTATGTCACAGGCTTTGAGGTTTGTCTTCAAGGTGTCCTTGAAGCGCTTGCGGGGTCTTCCAAGGTCGCCTTGGCCTTCCTTCAGCTGGCCATACAAGAGCATCTTCGGGATCCTGCTGTCTGTCATGCGGACAACGTACGTGTCCTATCCAGCGTAGCTGGCACTGGATCAGCAGGCTTTCGATGCTGGGCAGGCCGCTCCTCTCAAGGACCTGGAGGTTGGAGACCCTGTCTTGCCGCTTTATGCCGAGGATCTTTCGTAGGCATCTCTGGTGAAACTGTTGAAGTTGTTGAATGTGACGGCGATACGTTGTCCATGTTTCACAGCAGTACAACAAGGTGGTCAGCACAACAGCTCTGTAGGTTTGTAGGCGTCATTTGCACATCAGGCAACTGGCTGCCTACAAGGGTGGAACCGACTGACATGGTGTCATCATCAGCCCGTGAATTATCACCACACTCCTCCAAACCGAATGCAGCTAAGCGACAGGGGTTAAAGGTCACACACGCTTTTTTTAACACGATAGAAGATGGAGGAGGAGGGGGAGGGGGAGGTGGAGGAGGAAGAGAAGAAGTACAAGAAGACCACCACCACCACCACCACCACCACCACCACACCACCACCACCACCACCACCACCACCAACAACAACAACAACAACAACAACAACAACAACAACAACACACACACACACCATTCCCATGTCCCACCCCCTACACACACACACACACACACACACACACACGTACACACACACACACACACACGTACACACACACACACACACACACACACACACACAAACCCACCCGACTCCGCCACATCCTTGATCTCCTTGCCATGCAAGTCAGCCATGTAGCCCAGAATTGTGAACACGATGAAGCCCGCAAAGAACGATGTACTGCTGTTCACCAGCGCAAACAGCAAAGAATCCCTGCAAACAAGGCGTGGATAAAGAAAACAACGTGTATAAAATCTCGTGAACGTGTGCTAAAAACTGAAAGTGCAAATAACACAGAATCCTTGCAAACGGAACACGGTGAAATCTATTTTTAAAAAAAGAAAAGAAAAAAAAAAGACAAACAACAGGAACAAAATCTCGTGGACGTGTGTTTTGAAAACAGAAAATGCAAGCAACACAGAATCCATTCAACTGAATTTGACTGGATCTGATTAGTTTCAATCTAGGAGGAGTCTTTGTGAACAACAAGAACAAAGTCTTTTCATATGAAAAAAAGCAAACAAACAAACAAAACAAAACAAAAACAAACAAAAAAATAAAATAAAAGAAAGAAAGAAAGAAAGAAAGCAAACCAAACCAGAAACCACCATCACTGCGATAAAAAAAAAATTCAATCAAAAAAACAACACGCAATCACACACTGTACCTGTATGAGTTGTACTTGACTCACCCACTCTGCTTGTATGAGTTGTACCTGATTCACCCACCCTACCTGTACGAGTTGTTCTTGACTCACCCACCCTACCTGTATGAATGTATTTGACTCACCCACCCTACCTGTACCTGACTCACCCACTCTACATGTACGAGTTGTGCTTGACCCACCCACCCTACCTGTACCTGACTCATCCACCCTACCTGTACCTGATTCACCCACCCTACCTGTACGAGTTGTTCTTGACTCACCCACCCTACCTGTATGAATGTATTTGACTCACCCACCCTACCTGTACCTGACTCACCCACTCTACATGTACGAGTTGTGCTTGACCCACCCACCCTACCTGTACGAGCTGTACCTGACTCTTCCACCCTACCTGTACCTGATTCACCCACCCTACCTGTACGAGCTGTTCTTGACTCACCCACTCCACCTGTAATGAATGTATTTGACTCACCCACCCTACCTGTACCTGACTCACCCACTCTACATGTACGAGTTGTGCTTGACCCACCAACCCTACCTGAACGAGTTTTCTTGACTCACCCACCCTACCTGTACGAGTTGTGCTTGACTCACCCACCCTACCTGTACGAGTTGTACGTGACTCACCCATCCTACCTGTACGTGTTAGTCTTGGCTCACCCACCCTACCTGTACGAGTTGTACCTGACTCACCCACGCCGAGCTGGAGGAAGAAAGTACCTTGACATCACCCACCACCTGGCTACGTAGAATTTTTCTATTTACCCAGCAAGCTAGTCCATACCAGAGCATCAAACGTTGCTGCTCGACCAACCTCCTTAAATGTATTCTGAGTCTCACCAACCTTACCTGTCAGAGAAAGAGGACAGACAACCGACGACGAGACCAACGAGAGATTATGAGAGGGGAGAGTCAACGCTCCCTACCTATTATGTTATTTAGACTCACCAACCATCCATGTCTGGTAACCCATCACTGTATGAGGTATTGCATGAAGAATAAACCCACTGACTGATTACCTAGACCCCCCCCTACCGAATATTTCACTTGGACATTACACACACCTCAAGACAGGATAAAGCTTGTTCTTGGACACCCAATAGCGTAAATGTGTTGACAAAAGCAAAACAAACTACACCCTATACATTACTGACATCAACAACCCTACCTGTACATCTGATAACCCCGTAACCTGTTCGGATATAGAACACTGACCTTCAAACTCACTTGTGTTAGTCTAGTTCCCCTGCCATTATTAAGAGTATGTTCTTTGTTTCTACCACCATACTGTTAGTTGCAAACTAACCTCAAACATTCCATCCTGTACGAGAAGTTCTTTGATCAAACACTGATATCTGTCGTGTTTGTACTGACTAACCACAGTACCTGTATGAGTTGTACCTGACCTCACTCATCCTACCTCTACGAGTTGTGCTTGACTCACCCACCCTACCTGTACGAGTTGTACCTGACCGCACCCATCCTACCTGTACGAGTTGTTCTTGATTCACACACCCTACCTGTATGAGTTGTATTTGACTCACCCACCCTACCTGTACGAGTTGTTCTTGACTCACCCACCCTACCTGTACGAGTTGTACCTGACCTCACTCATCCTACCTGTACGAGTTGTTCTTGACTCACCCACCCTACCTGTACGAGTTGTTCTTGACTCACCCATCCTACCTCTACGAGTTGTACCTGACCTCACCCACCCTACCTGTACGAGTTGTACCTGACCTCACCCACCCTACCTGTACGAGTTGTTCTTGTCTCACCCACCCTACCTGTACGAGTTGTACCTGACCGCACCCATCCTACCTGTACGAGTTGTTCTTGATTCACACACCCTACCTGTATGAGTTGTATTTGACTCATCCACCCTACCTGTACGAGTTGTTCTTGATTCACCCACCCTACCTGTACGAGTTGTTCTTGACTCACCCACCCTACCTGTATGAGTTGTATTTGACTTATCCATCCTACCTGTACGAGTTGCTCTTGACTCACCCACCCTACCTGTACGAGTTGTACCTGACCTCACCCACCCTACCTGTACGAGTTGTTCTTGTCTCACCCACCCTACCTGTACGAGTTGTACCTGACCGCACCCATCCTACCTGTACGAGTTGTTCTTGATTCACACACCCTACCTGTATGAGTTGTATTTGACTCATCCACCCTACCTGTACGAGTTGCTCTTGACTCACCCACTCTACCTGTACGAGTTGTGCTTGAACTTGTTGTAACTGCCGAGTGCCGTCAGCGTGCCCAGAGCGATGGAGGAAGAGAAGAAGACCTGGGTGCCAGCATCCACCCACACCTGTTGTGTACAGTAAGAAATATTCTTCTGATTTTTTTTTTTTTTTACCCCAGGCATGAATGCTGAAAGTCTGTCAGTACCAAGAGCATCAAACGTTAAGAGAACACAAAGGAAGTGCACGTTATCCGAACTTTTGCTCTCTTAAATGATAATCATCCAACTGAGGTCCACAACAGTTTTAACCATGAAATGAGAGAAAGAGAGAGACAGAAAGACAGAGACAGAGACAAACACAGAGAGAGATAGAGAGAGAGAGAAAGAGAGAGATCAACGCTCCTGGCTATGTTCCTATTTACTGTTACTCTTGGACAAAGACACACAACAAAATCCAATGCTGCTGGTATATTTCCCATCAGCTGGGATAGAGGTAAATTAGCACAGAAGAATAAACCCTGAGACTTGATCTAAAAAAAAAAAAAACCACCCCCAGACCACCCATATACTCTTCACTGGACATGTACACAGCAACAATTCAAGACAGGATAAAGTCCTTTTATTTTTTGGTCAACAATGTGCCAAAAAGCGTAAACTGTTGAACAAAAAAGCAAAAACAAACATAAACACATACACAAAAAACAACAACAACAACAACACACGTACAACTAAACCCTTAACTGTTGGAATATAGAAAAACAAGGCCTTCAAGACTCACTTGTGATAAATTAAGTCCCCTAGCATTTATTACAGAGTAATTTCCCTTTTTTACTATCTGCACCAAAAACGTTTGCAAAATAAATAAAAATTCCATGCTTAGCAAAAGAAGTTCCTGTTTGAACAAAAAATGATAATAATGACTTCTCTTGTTGTTGTGTCAGAATAAGAGGCCAAAGTGCCAAGCTTAGAGAATACAAAAAATATAAATATAACAGTAAATGCAGTTTGCATATAATTAGGCTTCTTTTTCTAAATTTTTTTGTGCCCATCCCAGAGGTGCAATATTGTTTTAAACAAGATGACTGGAAAGAACTGAATGTTTCCTATTTTCATGCCAAATTTAGTGTCAACTGACAAAGTATTTGCAGAGAAAATGTCAATGTTAAAGTTTACCACGGACACACAGACACACACACACACAGACAACCGAACACCGGGTTAAAACATAGACTCACTTTGTTTACACAAGTGAGTCAAAACACTAGATCAGTGGGCATCAGTCTCAATTGCAGTTACGACTTTTTGTGTGCTTTGATTGAAGCGGTATGATTGGTTTTAGTGAATCAAAGTAAAGCAACCATAATAAGGAAGAATTCCACAATACAGCAACATTTTTTTCTGCCTGCAAGTATATTTGCTTTACTATAAAAAAAAAAATTTAATAATAAAAAAACCAAACAAAAACGGAATCTTCCACGCAAGTTAGCCAGGGACAACCCATTTGTTGCCTTGGATTCTTTTACGTGCGCTAACTAAGCGCATGCTACACACGGGACCTTGGTTTATCATTCCATCCACTATTCAAGGTCTGGTGGAGGAGAGGGTGAGGTGTGTGTGTGTGTGTGTGTGTGTGTGTGTGTGTGTGCCTTCCCCATTCCCTCTCGCTGTCCGTTCTTCTCCCCCTATCCTCTCTTTTCTCCTCTGACTGACCTCTTTCTCCCCCAGTTTGGCGAGGTCTGGAGTGAGGTAGAACTTCACCCCCTCACTGGCCCCGTCCAGAAGTGAGTTGCGGATCAGCAGGATGAGCATGAAGATGTAGGGCGAGGTGGCCGTCACGTACATCACCTGTGCATGCGGGGATGAAGGGATGAGGGGATGAGGGCTGTGTGTGTGTGTGTTTTGTGTATGCGTGTGTGTGTGTGTGTGTGTGTGTGTGTGTGTGTGAGTGTTTGTGTGTGTGTGTGTGTGTGTGTGTGTGTGTGTGTGTGTGTGTGTGTGTGTGTGTGTGTGTGTGTGTGTGTGTGTGTGTACCTTCCCCACTCCCTCTCGCTGTCCGTTCTCCTCCCCTATCCTCTCTTTTCTCTCTCCCTCATCACCATCACATACCACAATCACTTTTCCCCCACCCCTACCCCAACCCCATCCACCCTCTCTCTGTTCTCTGCCCCCAACCTCTCTTTTCTCCCTCCCTCACCCACCCCTTCCCCAGCACCCCATACTCTCTCTCTCTCTCTCTGTTTTCTATCCTCTGTTCACTGTTCCCTGTCCTGTCTTTTCTCCCTCCCTCACAATCCCATCTCCACAGCCAACCCCCTACCCCCTACCTTGTCTCGCCACTCTGTCTGTCTGCTCCTTCCTCACCTTGCCAGAAGACCTGATGCCCTTACAGATACAGAGGAAGACGACGCACCAGGCCACCAAAAGGCAGAGTGCCAGCTCCCACCTGATGGTTCCCATCTGGTCAATACCGTCAGAGATACTTAGCACGTGGTTCCTGCATCACACACACACACACACACAAAACACACACACACACAACACACACACACACACACACACACACACACACACACACACACATCCCCTGTGGAATTAAATAAAAATAAATAAAATAAAAAATAAAAAGGAGGGAGGAAAGGAGAAGAAGGGATTGATAGTCAAAACGAAGACTCCCATCAGAACCAAATAGGCATTGATACCATTCATAACCAGAAAGACGCCACCTGTTGGACTATAAGGCCTGCAGAACGGACAGGGCATCAGTCAGAAAACTAAATTGTGGGTAGCATAATCGCTGACCTCGATGTGGGCTGCTGCTGTTTTCAGGACTTCTGATTGGTGGAGTGAAGGCCGGCAGCGTAGCTGATCGTTTCTTCTCTGCCTCCTGGATACTGAATGTAGATTCCCACTCAACCATTTCGTGCAGCTTCCTCGTCAAAGCCGTCAGCATAAACATGAGTCCGGGGCTCTTTTGGATAGAGGGTTTGGAGGTGCTGAAGGGTAAGGTACTTTTTCTCAGGGCCACTCTGAGAGTCTCTGGGGGCCAACACCAGTGATGCTGGACTGAACGTGGCTGGGCGTTCCCTCTCTCCCCATGCAGGGACAGCCCGACACTGAGGGATCTCTTTGGGGTTCACGGTCAAGGATGTCGGGTGTTGGTGTTCAAGGGTTCAGCTCTGGTGGGCAAAGCTGCTTCTCTTGAGTCGCCGTGGTCAGAGAGCATCAATTTCTGAAATTTCTTCCCTCCACCCCCCTCCCCTCCTCGTGATACCCTACCCTACCCCACTGAACCTCCTCCCTTACCCTCCTTGATCCTCTTCCCTCCCCGACCGACCCTCGTCCTCCCAGGGCAGGGAGGAGGTGCAGGAAGAAAAGAGGTAGTAGAAGGCCCAGGTCAGGATGACAATGTTGTAGCAGGGTTTGGAGGTACTGAAGGGTACAGGGCTTTTTCTCACCCCTGACTCTCTTCCCTCCCAAACCGACCCTCGCCCTTTCCACCCTGACCCTCTTCCCTCCCCAACTGACCCTCGTCCTTTCACCCCTGACCCTCTTCCCTCCCCAACCGACCCTCGCCCCTCCCACACTCTCCACCGCCCCCCCTGACCCTCTTCCCTCCCCAGTTATCCTCTTCTCCATCTCACTTTCGCCCCCTGCCCCAGACCCCCTCGAAACAAAACAAAACAAACAAATTGGAAAACAAAATAAAAGACTCACTCCCAGAACTCAGTAACAGGGTCGACATGGGTGACGGTGTCGTTGCTGGCCTTGAAGTCCTCAGAACACATGGCCTCGTTCCAGTCGTTGTCGCAGCTGTCCCAGGGCAGGGAGGAGGTGCAAGAGGAAAAGAGGTAGTAGAAGGCCCAGGCCAGAATGACATTGTAGTAGCAGTTGAGGAAGAAGACGATGATGCAAGAGGCCAACCCGATGCCTGAGTAGGAAGTAAGGATGGATGGGTGGGATTGGGAGAGAGAGACAGAGGCAGATCGAGCATGTGATTTACTGCTTGAATAACTTCATACCTACCTTTCAATCAGACAGAAAAAACAACCGAAATGAAGCAAAACGAAACTTACATTAGCCAGGTTAGAGCAATGACAATAACAATAACAATGGCAGAGAGAGAGAGAGAGAGAGAGAGAGAGAGAGGATGCGAATGGTTTATTCATCAGGCCATGACCCCTCATGAATGGGAAAGTGAACATATACCATTACAAAATATTCGAGAACAAAATCAAATTTCAGCAGAATAATACTAAAAATAAGAAACAATAGTCAAGAGAGAGAGGGAGAGAGAGAAACTCAGAACTCAGAACAAAACACTTTTTTTATTCAAGGAATATTAAAATTTTGGGCATGGCCCATTCTCCCATCTAAATCTACATCAGTTACAATAGCACACACATGTTCGATGAAAAGGGGAGAAAGAGAGAATCAAAAAGAGTGGGGGAAAAGTCCCACAGAAAAAATATGATAAAGAACAGACACATGCGCACGCACGCACACACGCACGCACACACACACACACACACAGATTGACAAAAGGATGAGGGAGGGAGAGAGAGAGAGAGACAGAGAGACAGAGACAGACAGACAGAGAAAACGAAAAAGAGAGAGACAGAGATAGGGACAGAGAGACAAATAGATAGTGAGACGTATTGCTGAGCTTTGAGTAACTCTCCTTAGTATCTTGTTGTCTTTTTTTTTCTTCTTTCTGGTTGTTTGTCCATTGGTTGGTTTTAATTGCATCATATACACTATTTCTTCTTCTTCTTCTTCTGGTAGAAATAAGATGAAGATTGCCATTGCCTGACAGGAAGTAAGGATGGATGATAGGGGAAAGGTGTTATTATTGCTGCTGCTGCTGCTGGTACTGCTGAGCTTTTAATAACTCTCCTTGGCATGAATGCCTTTTTTAAATTGCAGTGTATATAGTAGTAGCAACAGCAGCAGCAGTATGTAGTAGTATTGCACTGTCATGGTGGTGGTGGTAGCAGTAGTAGTACACTATCATCATTATCATCATCATCATCATTATTATCATTATAATTATTATCATTATTATCATATTATTATTATTATTATTCATGGAGTGGCCAACAGCCATTTCTCCACAGACAACAGCAATGATGATGTTGATGATAATGAGAAAGGAAGAGGGTGATGACTGCGACGATGACACCAACGAAGTTTCAGTTTTTCACTCTGTTGCGGGAAGTTTGTTCATTTGGATGTTTTCTTCTTTTTTTCAAATTGCCTGTGTTTTCAAGTTTCCCCATTGAGTGTGTCCAAGTGCGTGAATTCCTTCCCGAATAGTTGCACGTGTGATTGAGTGTGCCCACGTTGCGTTGAGTGGCAGGGTTTCTTTCCCTGGTATGTATGTGGGAGGCAGAGCAGCAGTCGGGCAGGTGGCACCCAGGGGCCGTATTCAAGACAAAATTCATTTTGCCTTCAGGCAAGTTACCTTTGACATGGTTGGGACCTGCGGGTACAGTTTACCTTGAAGGATAAGTTATCTTCGTATTCAAGACACACGCAGTTCGCTCAGACAGCTAGCCCATCGTCTTTTAAAAAAAAAAAATCCCCATGATTCCCATCTGCGCATGCTCTCAGTTTCACTTCTCATCGCACCACAGCTCGGAACATTGTCGAGAGAGTTCGCAAAACACGTGCTATCCGTAAAGCACGCCTGTTTACCCTTTAAAGAAAAGAAAGAAAAATGCTGCAAAAGGATCCGCCATATTTACCTCTGCTTCGTGGGCAGTCACCCTTGGCAGGTAGTGAGGGTAAATTGCCTTCAGGTTTGTAGACACGTGGGTAGACTCTTGTGTTCATGAATACTGGATCTTGCTTACCCTCGGGCAGTTTGCCTTGCCTCAGGCAGATTACTGGCAGGTACACATCTATGCTCAAGCACGATGTTCTCTTGAATACGGCCCCAGCTGGATGCCCAGTTGACTGGAGCCATAATTCGGCCCCCATAGTTAATAAAAACACTCATGTGTTTTTGGAATCGGATACCCAAAATTGGTAAGTTTTTTTTGTTTGTTTTTGTTTTTTGTTTTTTTGTTTTTGGAACCACACCGGAAAACCAGTATTTCATGCCTCTATTCGTTTCTCCCTCCCCCAGTCTGCCGGCTGTTCCCACTCCCGGTTGGGTGAGGTGTGTGTCTCCAGGTGGGAAAAGGACACACAGCTGCCGTCGACTGTGAACTTCCCCAAGTTTTCCCCTTTGTTCCCCTTTTCCTTCTATCCGATTCTCCCTTTCCCCAGTCCAGTCTGCCGGCGGTTCTCACTCCCTGTTCGGCGGAGCGCGTCTCCGCTGGAAGGTGGACGCAGAGCTGTCATCGTCTGGCAAGACCCCAAATTTCCCTTTGTTACCCTTTTTTTCCCTCCATGCACATTCCCACCCCTTTTGGGCACCCAACTTCAGTCTGCGTGAGTGTCTCTGTGACACTAAGTTCGGGAAGAGAACGACACTTCCACAGCTGCCAAGGTGTGGGCAATATTGTCTCAAGAATCGAGACCAAAGACTCGAAACGGCTGTGTTGTGTTGTTGTTGTTGTTGTTGTTGCTGTTGTTTTGTGCGTGTTTGATTGTGTGCAGTTATTGCTTTCACATCAAGCTTTATTCCCTTTTCAATAGTTTTGTAGTTTTTTGTTGTTGTTGTTTTGTTTGTTTGTTTTTGTATTTGCGTAAATATTGAACTAAAAACTGATTGTTCTAAACTCCCTTGTTCCTGATGTTCTCTGTGTGAGAGAATAGGCCCTTTCTTATAAAGTAGGGCGCGACACACTCTCAATTTCGGTCTCAAGGAGATGTCAAAACGTGAGGACTTAAACATAAAGTACGCTAAACCACATCTGCTGTGGGGGGAAAAAACTGAAAGGAGCAGATAATCTAACCTTCGCTAAAACCCAAGGCGCCGGTCATGCCTTTTAAAGCCTACCCTAGGAAACGAAAGCAATGTTGATGATGATGATGATGATAATGATGATGACGATGATGATGATGAGGAGGAGGAGGACAAGGAAGGAGGAGGAGGAAGGAGACGGATGACAATAACAAGGACGAAGATGACCCACCTTGAAAGATGGGCACTAGGTTCCAGGCCTGCAGGCCGCCTCTGTTCATGAACTGACCGACAGCCACCTCCAGGTAGAATAGGGGGATGCCCCCGAAGATCACACAGAGAAAGTAAGGGATCAAGAAGGCTCCTGAAACCACCAGAAAAAAAGAAGAAGTAAACGTGTGTGTGTGTGTGTGTGTGTGTGTGTGTGTGTGTGTGTGTGTGTTGTGTTGTGTTGTGTTGTGTTTTGTGTGTGTGTGTGTAACACACAGAGACAGAGAGAGAGAGAGAGAGAGAGAGAGAGAGAGAGAGAGACAGAGAGAGATTCAGTTTCTCAAGGAGGCGTCACTGCGCTCGGGCAAATCCATATACGCTACACCACATCTGCTAAGCAGATGTCTGACCAGCAGCATAACCCAGCATGACCAAACGCTTTGTCTGGCCTTTGGTGCATACATACAATCAGAGTGGATCTCTTCCACTGAATTTGGCCAGGGGTTCTTTTATTCAGTGCGTCAAGTAGAGCTGCACACGGGACCTCGTGGTTCATCGTGTCATCCGAATGTCTAGACGCTCACTTTGATTTTCCAGTCAATCTTGGGAGAAAGGGCGAGAACGGGAATGGAACCCAGACCCTCACGGACTCTCTGTATTGGCAGAGGAACGTCTTCGCCATTCTGCTACCTTTTTCACTGTGAAAGAGAGAGAGATAGACAGATACATAGATAAAGAGAGAGAGAGAGAGAGAGAGAGAGAGAGAGAGAGTGTGTGTGTGCATGCGTTAGAGTGCGTTGTGTGTGTGTGTGTGTGTGTGTGTGTGTGTGTGTGTAAGTGTATTGTTTTGCTTGTCGTGTGCATGGTGTGTGTGTGTGTGTGTGTGTGTGTGTGTGTGTGTGTGTGAGCAGTCTTTAACTTTTTGTCATGAAAGGTGTCATGTAAGTAACATAATCATGTAAGTTTTTCTTTTTTTAATAAGATGGTGAAGAAACGCCAACGCAGACTGGTAATCATGGCATATCGAATTATGCAAGAACCTGTGAATATAGGGGTTAAGTACTGATGATAACTCAGTAAAGGTCGGGAAATCAAACGAAATCAAATAAACAAATAAGCTGAAATTTGATAGTGGCTTCACCCTTTCACATTATGATATTCATGATTCGGTTGGGTAGCATTGTGCTAGAAAAAAAAATGTTGCCACATTTTAGCTGTCAGCTAGAGAGATCTCTGCGGGGATCATTTCCAGTAATTCTATTCATCCGGAGGTTCCTTTGGGGAAAATGTGTTGTCTGTTTGTTTGTTTTGTTTGTTTTTTTGTTTGTTTTTCCAATTCCGTTGCTTGTGTAAAGCGACTGGGGGCAGAAAAGGTCAAGTGGAGGGTTACTGCTTTTGGGAGGAGGAGGTTGGGGGAAGGATGCAGACCTGCTAGTGCCTGAACCCCCTTCGTGTGTAAATGCATGCAGAAGATCAAATACGCACGTTAAAGATCCTGTAATCCATGTCAGCGTTCGGTGGGTTATGGAAACAAGAACATACCCAGCATGCACACCCCCGAAAGCGGAGTATGGCTGCCTACATGGCTGGGTAAAAACGGTCATGCACGTAAAAGCCCAC
Organism: Babylonia areolata; assembly: GCF_041734735.1. Lineage (NCBI taxonomy): Eukaryota > Metazoa > Mollusca > Gastropoda > Neogastropoda > Buccinidae > Babylonia > Babylonia areolata. The sequence continues at coordinate 39,227,479 of NC_134882.1, forward strand.
TCGTGTACATGCGAGTGAACGTGGGAGTTGCAACCCACGAACGCAGAAGAAGAAGAAGAAGAAGGGGGAAGGATGGACAGGGGAGAGAGTATGGGTGGGGAGGGAAAGGTAGGATGAGGGAGGGGGTTCATGGGGTGTGGGGTATGGGGGTGGGGGTGGGGGTGGGGGGGAGTTCGACATGGGAGATGTTATGGAGTGGGGGCGGACTGGTTGAGAGGTGGTTGAGAGTACAAGAGGTTTACCAGGTAAGAACAGGGCATGGAGCGAGTAAGACATGGGTAAATGAATGAATGAATGAATGAAATTTTCTTTAATGAGGGAAGTGGAATAAGCAAGGACATGCTTTTTTTTTTTCATCCAGCCCTCAGGGCAAAGAAAATCAACAAGCAAGCAAACAAACAAGCAAAAAATAAAAAAATAAAAGAAAATAAATAATGAAATAAATAAATAAATTTAAAAAATAATTAAAAAAAACAACCCCCCCCCCCCCCAAACCCCCCCCCCCCCCCCCAAAAAACCACCCCAAAACCCACAAACACACACACACACACGCGCGCGCGCGCACACACACAACAACAACAAAACAAACAAACAAAAACGCACACACAAAAAACACACCAATGAAGCCATCATTACCATTGCAACTATCACTATTACCACTACTACCATTACCACTACTACTGCTAAGTAAATACACACACACACACACACACACACACACACACACACACAAAAGAAAAAAAAGGAAAAAAAGAAAGAAGAGCGAAAGAACAAAACAATGTCACAGCCAGAAAAACAAAAACAAAAATTAATGATAAAGCGGACACTTCACACACACAAACGAATGCACTTTCATATGGACAATCCCTTTCAACAACAGCAACAACAACAACAACAGAACTATACTACTACTACTACTACTGCTACTACTAATGATAATAATAATAATAATAATAATGAGAAGATGGGGAGTTAGGAGTTTGGGTGGGGGAGTGGGGGGGTGGGGGTGGGGTGGACCAGGTGGAGAGGGTAGGACAGTGGGCAGGGAGGAAAGCAATTTACTGTGTGTGCGATACCTGTCATAGATACGGACCTGTGACATCTGTGTGCCAAATGCGTGTCTTCACAAACGAAAAACAAAGAAAAAAAAGATGAGACTGAATTTGGAGAGATAATACGAAACGATACAGTTTGAAATCAAACTACACAGCACAATTGCGACGCAGGCGGCACAACACACAAAATAGACTTCAACAGCGCTTTCAACACTCACCTCCGCCGTTCTTGTAGCAAAGGTACGGGAAGCGCCAAACATTGCCCAGACCCACGGAAAATCCGATACAGGCCAACAGAAAATCGAAAGCTCGCGACCAATGTTCTCTTTCGGTCTCCCCTTCGGGATTATTTTCATCGCTGATTTCCACAGCGGAGTACACAGAGTCTGTGTCAAGGCTCTTTTCTTTCTCCGTACTCATTGTCGGCCGGTTGGCTGGATGCTTACCACAGCAGTCAAAAGAGACGATCTTGGAGAATAGGAATCTGTGAATGAAAGATAAAATTGATAAATGGAAGTCTTTTCTGTACATCGATTTAATTAACGTTATTGTGATTTCTGAGAGAAGCTAGAGAGAGATATAGAGTAGTTGTAGTGTGTGTATGTGTATGTGTGTGTGTGTGTGTGTGTGTGTGTGTGTGTGTGTGTGTGTGTGTGATAGAGAGAGAGTTAAGAGTTGACATAACGGTATACCTATATATGACGCCAACAAGCTTTTAGTATTCCTTGTTCCGAAAAGGAGAAAAAAAAGTGTGCGGCTTGTTTAAGTCGTCCTCAGATTCCTGAGTACATACAAAATAAATTTCATATACACTGATGATGATGTGGTGGTGGTGGTAGGGTAGCATTAGTACTACAGTATGGTGAGAAGAAGACAGAAGTAGACTGGGAGAAAACAGCAAGAGAAGACGACGAAGAGTGAGAGACTGTTGGGCGAGTGATCTTATAACTGAAAATGCCAAGACTAATGCACTACGTCCCCTTGTAGTTTGTATTGAAGTTAAAAAGTCAAGATGGATAAACAACCGGGATTGGAACTTCCGGCTTCCCAACGGCTAAAACAACAAGAGGGGGGAGAGAGGCAGATGAAGAAACAAGAGACAGAAAAAAGACGGAGCATACAGAACACCGAAACGTCATGCAAATTTCAAGATTTCGTGAACGAGAAAAATCCGACCTGATTAACCATGACGATTATGTCACCCAGATAACTCCCTGCTTGGTCACCGCAGATCGTGGGAACACAGAATGCTGCCTCGCGGGCGCCGGACACATACTTCGAACTCGTGTGAAGATGTCTTGAAGTCTAAGTTACGGGAATACCAGCTCAAGGTGGTAATCGTGCTGTCCAAAACTTGTCTTGCTTGTCTGACGTAAATATCTGCTGAAATTTATGACGTCATGTGAGTTTGGAAGACGAAGTGGGTGAATAGCTCGCAGTGAAAACAGTTTCCTTTCTATTTAATTGTGTCTGTGTTTTCTCTTTATCAAACTAGGTTTTTATTTGGAGGGGGGAGGTATTTATTTTATTTTATTTTTTATATTTCAAGTTGTTTATTTTCCAGCTTAGTAAAGTTTGTTGTGATTTTCCTGTCTTTTCCGTCTTTCAAACTATTTTTGAAAATTTTTTTCTTTGACTTCGTTAAATCTTGAAAGGTAAAAGACTTGATCTCTTGCTTTGGTCAACCGCTCTGTTTTCAATGTACATGCATCAAAATTAAATTTTTGCGAAGGAAAGTAAAAAGACTGTGTTTGTTTCGTTCTTTAAATGTGTAAATATCACATGACATATATTATATGCTGACCAACGTGACATTTCCACTATTGT
>NC_134882.1:39242860-39272860 GCF_041734735.1 Babylonia areolata
TATATGCCTGACCAGCAGCGTAACCCAACGCGCTTAGTCAGGCCTTGAGGAAAAAAAAGTAAATAAATAAATAATAGATAAATACATAAAAACAACAACAACAACGAAAAACCCAAAAAACTAATAATGATAATAATGCTGATAATAATAATAATAATAATAATAATAATAATAATAATAATAATAATAATAACATAAAAAAACAACAACGAAAACCCCAAAAAAACTAATAATAATAATAATAATAATAATATTTATCAGGCGCAAAAACTTGATGAAGTCATATGTAAGCGTAAAAGATATATACATATATATATATATATATATATATATATATATATATATATATATATATATATATATATATATATATATAATGGAGCACACGGTATAGAACAATTCAGCATTTTAACGATAACGTTAATGATTTCTAGTAAATCAAAAAGTCATAATATAACTGATCGCAGTGCTAGCGGAAAGTCTTTGTGTAACGAAAATCAGCGCAATGCGCATTAAACGTGTGTGAGATTGATCAAATTCAGCGAACAGTTTCATCATTTTCTCCATTGAACGTATTTCTGACAACACTTTGCATGACAAACAGCTATTTTTGGATTATAACATGAAATGTTGATAACAATATTGATGGATTACTTAAGTTTTTGTATCGTTAACTCTCTCCATAGGAACGGCGAAAGAGACGACGTTAACAGCGTTTCACCCCAATTACCATCATCAAAATATTGCAAGCGGAAGGCTCTTATACTGAAGAGGTAAATGTTGACAAAGAATACCACAATTCTGACGATGGAAGCTAAAGGTTGGGTCATTCAGACACCCACTGGACATCCGAGGGGTCTGTGTAGAGGAGAAGAGAGGACTGGCCGTACTGAGTGAGTTAACGTTCCGTTCATACTGGCTTATCAAAAACATTGACCATTAGATTCTTCCTCTTGTCCTCCACACCCAGATAAACGGGGTGAAAAGATATAAACGTTGTTCGGTGTCCAATGACTATAACAGTTAACAAAATCTGAACTTTCGAAAACGGAAGGTAGGAATTCATGGGACAGTTTCAGTTTCAGTTTCAGTGGCTCAAGGAGGCGTCACTGCGTTCGGACAAATCCATATACGCTACACCACATCTGCCAAGCAGATGCCTGACCAGCAGCGTAACCCAACGCGCTAAGTCAGGCCTTGAGAAAAAAAAAGGTGAATAAATAATAGATAAGCTTACATAAATAAATAAATAATAATTATGACATAAAAAAGGTGGTAGTAATGATAATAATAATAATAATAATAATAATAATAATAATAATAATAATAATAATAATAAATAAATAGATAAATAAATAAGACAACGATGATGATAAATAAGCAAATAAATGTAAAACATGAAGACACACAGTCACACATACACCCACACATGCATAACAGATATGCACCAAACATGCAGTTTCACAGATATGAAAGCACAGTCAAATACATATAAACGTAACATGAGCTCCAACACACACACACACACACACACACACACACACACACACACATTACCCTGCATGGGACAGTATCTCGTGATGACGTCCCTTTTCATCCGATCCGATCTGATTTGATGAAGACAAGATTTGGACGTCATATCAGAGTGCAGACATTGACGGAGTTGTGTCGCGTGGCTCGCGAGTGGCTCGTCGATATGATTAATTACTGCTAATTACTCTAACTTGGGAGTGTCTTCACGTTTCGAAACCTCGACAATCACCTTGCCACGGTACCGAAGAAAGCATAAGCTTGATGAGATTGATCTGTGCGGCACATTCGTCGGGGTTGGCAACAACAACAACAACGATAATAATGATAATAATAATAACAACAACAATGGATACTTATATAGCACGCTATCCAGAAATCTGCTCTAGGTGCTTTACAAAAACGCCTTTGTTAACATAAAACATTACATCAATGTTACATACACACACCAAAATGTGACTACACACACACACACACACACACACACACACAAAAGCCAGATGCTATTACACAAGTCTGTCATATATATCAACATCGTCCAACTGGAGTTCACCGTTTCAGAGAAAGAGAGCTCAGAAATGTTTTAATGTGCATCGGCCTTGAGCCAAAAAAAGGGGGACTGGGTTCACAGAGAGGGAGGAAGGGAGAGAGAGAGAGAGAGAGAGAGAGAGAGAGAGAGAGAGAGATGGGGGGGGGGAGAGAGAGAGTATGTGTGTATCATTGTATCCTTTCACGCCTGGGGGGTCAGCGCGAGCTGAGGTAAGAGCTGGGGAAGAGGGGGGCCCGGGGGGGTGGGGGGGGGGGGGGGGGGGGAGGGGGCACCTGTTTACCTACTTTACGCGGGCACCCGTGACACTAAGGTAATGGAGTCTCAGCCCTGCAGAGCGCGACTGTTACACCAATACTGCTCGATTTATTTGCTAATCCACCCCCTTAATGCGCCGTGACTAGCCCCCCACGTCCCCCTCATCCCCCCCCCCTCCCGGCCCCCTCCCCCCCCAGCCCCCTCCCCCCCCCCAAGCCCCCCAATTCTCTCTCTCTTTCTCCTCTTTGCTATCCAGCTCTTTTCGTCCACTCCTCTCCTTCTTTTCTGCCCCTCCCCCCCCCCTCACGCCCCCCCCCCCCTCCCGCCCTACCCCCGAGTTCGCTCCCCTATCATTGCGCTGTGTGTGTGTGTGTGTGTGTGTGTGTGTGTGTGTGTGTGTGTGTGTGTGAGACCAGTCTTTTGTGTTTTAAACAGGAGACAGGTTGATATCCACCGGCGGCATCGCTTTGTGTGTGTGTGTGTGTGTGTGTGTGTGTGTGTGTGTGTGTGTGTGTGTGTGTGTGTGTGTGTGTGTGTGTGTGTGTGTGTCTGTCTGTCTGTCTGTCTGTCTGTCTGTCTGTCTGTCTATCCGTCTGTGTGTGCCTGCATATATTTTCATGGATTTGTTAGACGAATATGAAAACAGTTACAGTGGTCACATATTTCCCCAAATTTCTGGTTGCTTGGTCGCTTGGTTGGCTATACGTTTGTGCGTTTTTTGAAGCAAAGATAGACTGGGGTTGACTGGAAAGACATTTGTGTAAATATTTTACTATATTGTGTTTGTCGGGTATGGTATGGTATGGTATGGTATGGAACGGTATGCTATGCTATGCTATGCTATGCTATGCTATGGTTCTTTACGGTATGATACGGTATGATATTGTATGCTATGGCATGACATTGTACGGTATGATATGGTATGGTAGTGTATAGTGCGGTATGGTATGGTACGGTATGGTATGGTATGGTATGGTACGGTATGGTATGGTATGGTATGGTATAGTACGGTATGGTATGGTACGGTATGGTATGGTATGGTACGGTACGGTATGGTATGGTATGGTATGGTACGGTATGGTACGGTATGGTATGGTATGGTATGGTACGGTATGGTATGGTATGGTATGGTACGGTATGGTATGGTATGGTATAGTGTGGTATGGTATGGTACGGTACGGTATGGTATGGTATGGTATGGTACGGTACGGTATGGTATGGTATGGTACGGTATGGTACGGTACGGTATGGTATGGTATTTCATTGTATTTTATTGCACTGGATTACACTCAAATGAAACAATTACGAAACAAAGTGTACGCAAGAATAACATCGTGTATCGAGCTCATAAAAAGGCGACAATAAGCTAAGCTTGTAAAACACTCAGTCTCACCATGATCTCACTTCAATACGCACATGAAAACCTTATGTTAAAACGGGGACAGGGACGAGGCGTGTTCACACATATGCGTAAGAGAGAGAGAGGGGGAGATGAGAGAGAAACAGACTGACAGACAGAGAGACAGACTGACAGACAGACAGACAGACAAAAAACAGATAGACACAGAGAGAGACAGACAGACAGGCAGAGAGGAGAGAGAGAAAGGGAGTGAGAGAGAGAGAGGGGGGGGAGGGAGAGAGAGGGGGGAAGAGAGAGAAACAGACTGACAGACAGAGAGACAGACAGACAGACAGAAAAAGACAGATAGACACAGAGAGTGACAGACAGACAGGCAGAGAGGAGAGAGAGAAAGGGAGTGAGAGAGAGAGAGGGGGGGAGAGAGAGGGGGGGGGGATGAGAGAGAAACAGACTGACAGACAGAGAGACAGACTGACAGACAGACAGACAGACAAAAAACAGATAGACACAGAGAGAGACAGACAGACAGGCAGAGAGGAGAGAGAGAAAGGGAGTGAGAGAGAGAGAGAGAGGGGGAGGGAGAGAGAGGGGGGAAGAGAGAGAAACAGACTGACAGACAGAGAGACAGAGAGACAGAAAACAGATAGACACAGAGAGAGACAGACAGACAGGCAGAGAGGAGAGTGAGAGAGAGACGGGGAGTGAGACACACACACACACACACACACACACACACACACACACACACACACACACACACAGAGGGAGAGAGAGAGAGAGAGATGAGAGAAGTAGGTAAGGGTCTGTGCTGCCGGAATAAGAACAAATTCTGCATGGCCTGACCATTTCCGTGCAGTTCCAGCGTGTCCGGTCTTGCAGACTGTATCGCCAAGGAGCCAGTGGCAACATTTGGCACCAGAGAGGGGGAGTTGTCGCAGTAGCTCTCTCCCTTGTATTGGCTACGAATATCAACACAAAAAAGATGTATATGTGATCGTAGAAAACTATGGAAACCTGGCCGGAAAGATATCTCCATCGTTTCAGCTAAACCTTTGTTTGTTTATCTTACTTTGAAGTTTCAGCAGGTAAGGCTTTTTTTCTTCTTTTTTTAAAACTTATTTTCAGAAAACAGAAAAAAACATTGGCAATAGCAATACTAACTTAAAAAAGAAAAAAAAGCGTCAATAAAGCAGACGTTATTGTTTTAGTCATCTGCATATCTGAAAGAAACTATACGTCATATAGATCTTAGTTAAGATTGACCAACAACCTGCATGCATACACCTTAGAATAAAATTGGAACTTTTTTTTAAGTGAATCAAATTAAAACGAATAAAAAGTAAGAAAAAGAACAAAACATAACAATTATCCATCCAGCTTCTTTTTCTATGTATATTTTTTTTTCGGAAAGAAACTAATTTTATCATTAAATGTTTAACTGACTGGTATGATCGACTTCAAAGGATAGATAGTTTGGAGAGAGAAAAAAATCAACCAACCAAACCAAGCATATAACTGTCCTCTACATTATTTATTAGTCAGTGGCATAGTCATTCTCTTTGATGTTGAATTTATAAAGAAAATAACACTGGTGGTAGACCGTACTGTGTTTGGCATCAACAACATTTTGTGTTCAAAACGAAACATGCTGTTTGGGCCAATAATTTGGGACATTTTGTTTTCTATATTTCGATGATGATGAATGATGATAGGGTTGATGAGGATGTTGCTGTGAGGTTCCATGTAGGTTTGGGGACAACCTAGATTACCGGGGCTGATCTACCTTCTCTAGAAGACATATATTATAAGCGGTTACTCAAAAAAGCAAAATCAATCAGCCAGGACGAATCACATCCAGCTTTTGGGATTTTTGAGATGCTCCCCTCTGGTCGACGGTACAGAAGTATAAGGACGAAAACCAATCGCTTCGCCAATAGCTTTTCCCCCAAAGCAGTCAATGCCCTGTCTCTCGAACAAATCCAGTGTGATAAATAGAACTGTGCAACCAACAACCATCTACCTGAAGATATAGTCATCAGCCCGATCTACATGTCATATGCAGCTTCTGTTCAAACGTGTGTGTGTGTGTGTGTGTGTGTGTGTGTGTGCGCGCCGATGCACTCGTCTGTGTGTGTGTGTGTGTGTGTGTGTGTGTGTGTGTGTGTGTGTGTGTGTGTGCAGTGCGTGCATGTGTGAGTATGCACAAGGTTTTATATTGATATGCACTTGTACGTATCCCAATTTCTACTGTATCTGTGTTTGTGTATGGTTTTCGATTTATGTTCGTATCTTGTTATGTACTATCCCCCCCAATATTCCTTGTGACCCCGGTACACTTGGTAACAAAGACATATTCTATTCTGTTCTATTCTATTCTAACTTGACAAGGTAGCACTCGCACAATATATCCCGGCGTCAAGGAGACTGAAAGACACAGACACCTTTTTTCTATAGAGCAGGGATCAGAAAATTGGAGCAACACTCTCAAAGACGCATCCGTGAAGTGAATGTTCATTGCCTCTGTGGTCCCAGTCTTCCCATTTGAGCACACAGCACACTCAGCTCTGGAGAGGAGTCGACCACGGACTGTAAACCCCCAACCTATGATGTGAATTGAACCTGCGGCCTCCGAGTCGTCAGTCCTCGACGTTAGCCACTTGGCTACGGTGGCTTACTCAGTATTGTGGAAACACGCTCAGTATAAATGTACAGCACGGAGCTTAACTCTCTCCTTACGAACGGCGAAAGAGACGACGTTAACAGCGTTTCACCCCAATTACCATCATCAAAATATTGCAAGCGGAACGCTCTTATACTGAAGAGGTGAATGTTGACGAAGAATACCACAGTTCTGACGACGGAAGCTAAAGGTTGGGTCATTCAGACATCCACTGGACATCCGAGGGGTCTGTGTAGAAGAGAAGAGAGGACTGGCCGTACTGAGTGAGTAAGATCTACAAACAGTCACGTTGGTTTTATTTTTTAGAGGGAAGTTCGTGTTAGTGCACTCGCCATGTAGGAATAGTTTGGCTTTCCTTTTGCTCTTCTGATTCACGTTTTGATGTTGTCATCTGCATGTTTGACTGTGGACGCCATTGTTCGTGTGTCAAAGAGAGTTCTGTATCTGTTAACTCACTCAGTACGGCCAGTCCTCTCTTCTCCTCTACACAGACCCATCGGATGTCCAGTGGGTGTCTGAATGACCCAACCTTTAGCTTCCGTCGTCAGAACTGTGGTATTCTTTGTCAACATTCACCTCTTCAGTATAAGAGCCTTCCGCTTGCAATATTTTCATGATGGTAACTGGGGTGAAACGCTGTTAACGTCGTCTCTTTCGCCGTTCGTATGGAGAGAGTTAAGGAGCATGTTGATTTGCATGACAGCTTCCATAATTTTTTTTTTCATAATAAAAAAAAAGGGCTTAAAGAAAAAGAGAGAAAAAAAGTCATACTCTGTATCTTAAAGAGGAAAGCAAATACAAAATCTTAACTCAAAGCAAATTTGTTTATTCTGTTCGTGCAATTAAAAGTACTAAGTATTTTGTTTGGTGCTTTGACGGTCATAGTTAAATTTATGTTAGGGTAGTTTGTGGCTTTTTCCACTTCCTCTTTTTCCATATCCTCCCTCATATTTTTCTCTTCTTTTTTGTATTTTGATCATTTCATTCATAAAATTATGAATTGTACTTCTGTCTTCCAAAGGTATGTAATAACACAATGTCCAGAATGTGCTATATTGATAAATTATTTTTAGGTGCACAGCGGAAACTAAGCAATGTAAAGTATGTTAGTCCAACGCTATCATTATTGTCATTATTGAACTGGCTGTTGATATGGGTTTTATTTTACTTATATCCTATATTTTAAAAAAATTTTCTTCTCTCAATTCATGGAACGTTAGTACCCTTAGCAACAAAGGATTGACAATCTGGAGAAAATTGAAATAACATAACTACAGAGCGATAAGAGCTGATTGATTTTTAGATATAATTATAATTCCACCTCATTCAAGCCCAACATCACTTGTTCATTTTTTCCTTTCACAACTATATGTGTTTTGTCGTTTTGGGTAAGCTAACCCATGCATCATAGGCCACTGCCATTGTATCGGATCCAATGTCCTTTTGCTAAAACAGTCCTCCGAGGAATTACTGAGGGATGGAAACGAAGGTGTGGAGTGATGGCCTAGAGGTAACGAGTCCGCCTAGGAAGCGAGAGAATCTGAGCGCGCTGGTTCGAATCACGGCTCAGCCACCGATATTTTCTCCCCTTCCACAAGACCTTGAGTGCTGGTCTGGACGCTAGTCATTCGGATGAGACGATAAACCGAGGTCCCGTGTGCTACCATGCACTTAGCACACGTGAAAGAACCCACAGCAACAAAAGGGTTGTTGGCAAAATTCTGTAGAAAAATCCACTTCGATAGGAAAAACAAATAAAACTGCACGCAGGAAATTAAATGGGTGGCGCTGTAGTGTAGCGACGCGCTCTCCCTGGGGAGAGCAGCCCGAATTTCACACAGAGAAATCTGTTGTGATAAAAAGAAATACAAATACAAATACAAAACAGTAAGAAGAAAAACCGATAGACTGACAACAATGCAAAATGGACGGGAAAATACATTTGCAGAGACCCAGACTTTTTAACACACAGCCGACATTTGACACTTGACATCGTTGCTTAGAGTCCAGCCGACCGCAGAGGGCCATATCAGGACTGTCAAACAGCCGACAAACCTGGAGGAATCTGGTGAACAGTTATTCCGTGTGGTGCCCCGGTGACTTTTCACAGAGTTAAGAGAGAAGAAGAAGAAGAAGAAAGAGAAGAAGAAGAAGAAGAAATCATGCACGTCATTTTCATAGCTCTTTGACTGGTGGTGATTCAATGTCTTGCATATTTATTGGTGATTTACGTGTGTTGCACATTGGTTGGTGATTCACGTGTGTTGCACATTGGTTGGTGGTTCACGTGTGTTGCAGGTTGGTTGGTGATCCACCTCTGTTGCAGACTGATTGGTGATTCACGTATGATGCAGTTTGATAAGTGATTCACGTGTGTTGCAGGTTGGTTGGTGATCCACCTCTGTTGCAGATTGATTGGTGATTCACGTATGATGCAATTTGATTAGTGATTCACGTGTGTTGCAGATTGGTTAGTGTTCCACCTCTGTTGCAGATTGATTGTTGATTCACGCATGATGCAGTTTGATTAGTGATTCACGTGTGTTGCAGATTGATTGGTGATTCACGTGTGTTGCAGGTTGATTGGTGATTCACGTGCGTTGCAGGTTGATTAGTGATTCACGTGTGTTGCAGATTGACTGGTGATTCACGTGTGTTGCAGACTGAATGGTGATTCACGTGTGTTGCAGACAAGCAGATTGACACAGCTAGTTGTCGTCATGGTGGTCACCATGCCTGCTGCCTGTTTGCGTTTGTCACTGATCGTACTTCTTCTTGGCTGCCTCTGTAACCCAGGTAAACAATGCGAGAACGAGAGAGAGAGAGAGAGAGAGAGAGAGAGAGAGAGAGAGAGAGAGAGAGAGAACGAACGAACGAACGAACGAAATTGTTTTAATTGAACTTTGGCCATGGACCACAATTCAAAACCAGGGGACTGGGGGTGGGCATGGGAAGGGGTATTATAACACTTGAATAGATGACACAATATCATAATGTTCATGGACTTGATATTAATTCTACTTAATTAGGTCTGAGTATATGATTTCTCCTTTTGATCGCATGGAAAATAAATTTTGATACATGGAAATTTCTCTGCTTGTTGTTTGATCGGAGAAGTGAACAAAGAGACACGTTTAAACAGTCTTGAAGAAATTTTGTCCGTAAATCATTATATACAGAACAAACAAACAACAAATGGTATTCGTCTTCCAGTTCACCTTGGCAGAGAGAGAGAGAGATGTTGAAGGCCAAATCAAATACAGTTTGTTATCTTCATCACGAGAAAAAAAAAAGAAAGAACAAAAATTCCTGTCGATTTTCACGATCACCATTAAACATTACTGTGAAACGGCAGCTCACAACAATTATGACTGAACAAATAATAATAATAATGATGTTGAAGCATTCATCCAGTGATGCTTTGTAATAGCAAATTCCAATAACAACAATAACAAAAATCCTTAACTCTGTCCATACCAACGGCGAAAGAGACGACGTTAACAGCGTTTCACCCCAATTACCATGATCAAAATATTGCAAGTGGAAGGCTCTTATACTGAAGAGGTGAATGTTGACAAAGAATACCACAATTCTGACGATGGAAGCTAAAGGTTGGGTCATTCAGACACCCACTGGACATCCGAGGGGTCTTTGTAGAGGAGAAGAGAGGACTGGCCGTACTGAGTGAGTTAAAACCTCTTGGCAGTCAATCGTGTCTGACGACGATGTCTCATGCACTTCTCAGACACGTTTGCTGTGGACTCTCTCATGCGGCTGTAGAATCCCTGTTTGGATCAGTATGGACGGTCCACAGTTGAGAGGAGAGAAACTGTCCGGGCTCTTTTGGGCATTGCCGCTGCTGCTGCTGCTGCTGCTGCTGCTGCTAGGACCTTCCTCTTCTTGCAAGGTTTCGCGATGCTGCTGTGATGGTTCTTCTCAAAATTCAAACCATTCAAACGACAAATGATTCTCTCTGCCCCTCCCCCCCATCCCCCGGGCCCCCGCCCAGCCCCCCCCCCCCTCCTCTTCTTCTCTCTCTCTCCCCCCTTGCCCCCCCCCTCTCCATTCCCCCCACTAACCATTCAAACGACAAATACTTCTCTCTGTCCCCCCCCCCATTCCCCCACTAACCATTCAAACGACAAATACTTCTTTCTGTTTCCCCCCCATTCCCCCACTAACCATTCAAACGACAAATACTTCTCCCTCTTACCACCCCCCCCCATTCCCCCACTAACCATTCAAACGACAAATACTTCTCTCTGTTTCCCCCCCATTCCCCCACTAACCATTCAAACGACAAATACTTCTCTCTGTTTCCCCCCCATTCCCCCACTAACCATTCAAACGACAAATACTTCTCTCTGTTTCCCCCCCATTCCCCCACTAACCATTCAAACGACAAATACTTCTCCCTGTTTCCCCCCATTCCCCCACTAACCATTCAAACGACAAATCTTTCTGTTTTCCCTCCATTCCCCCACTAACCATTCAAACGACAAATACTTCTCTCTGTTTCCCCCCCATTCCCCCACTAACCATTCAAACGACAAATACTTCTCCCTGTTTCCCCCCCATTCCCGCCCCCTATGCCAGTCAACCACCCTCTCCCCCACCCCCACCCCCTCTCTCCCTTCAGTGCTTTTGCCCACACCCTTTCATTATACACGGCTATTTTCAGTGTGGATTAAGGTCTGGGAGGTCGACGACCAGCTTGGTAAAGCTGATGATTATGTTCCTATCGCTAGCTTTCAGAAGGAGGGGTGAAAGTGATTGAATGAAAATATATGTTTACTGATGATAATTGATAGTGTTGATAATGATAAAGATAGTAATAATAAAGGCCACCGCGAACTTGGAAGACCCTGCAAGCGCTTCGAGGACACCTTGAAGACAAACCTCAAAGCCTGTGACATAGACATCGCTTCTTGTGAAACTTGACCGCTCTCGCTGGAGGACGCTGTGCTCTAGTGGCATAAAGACGTTTGAAAACAAGAGAACGCTGGCCATTTAAGGAGAAGCGTGAGCGAAGGAAGCAGGTCTCAACTTCTGGAGACGTTTTCCCTTGCAACACCTGTGGGAAGTGCCGCACATCCAGAATCGGCCTCTTCTCCCACATGAGGACACACACCGACAGATAAGCCTGCCTGTCCACTCATCCGTCGGTCCGACGGGAGACTCCACCAGTAATAATGATAATGATAACAATACTAAGAAGAAGAAGAAGTACCATTTTCAAAACCTTTGTCTGCTGTTGAAGCAAACCATGAAAATTTAAATGTGATATCATGGCGGATTTGCTATCACTGCAAAACCACTTCGACCAGCACAACCGATGTTGCTCCTGTCGCTAGAGATAGCACTGGTGGTGGTGGTGGTGAAGACGGCGATGATGATGATGATGATGATGATGATGATGATCGTTGACGAGCATCATGTTCTCTAACAGTGGGAGGCGCCATATGCGCTGGGCTTGATTACTACACCGCGAATACCACGAGCAGTACTTTCTCAACACCAGACTACCCCTCTAACTATGGCATGTGAGTAACTCTGGGTGTGTGTGTGTGTGTGTGTGTGTGTGTGTGTGTGTGTGTGTGTGTGTGTGTGTGTGTGTGTGTGCGTGTGTGTGTGTGTGTGTGCGTGTGTGTGTTCGTTCGTTCGTTCTTTAGTTTAGCGTCTTTTCACTATTAGTGATATTAGACGATAAAATTTTTTAAAATAAAAAATAAAAATAAAAAGGGGGATCGGGGGAGGGGGGGGGGGGGTAGGGAGAGGGGAAAGAGAAGTCAGAATAAAACAGAAAAGGTAGATAACTACTAAGAAATGCATAACTAACATGAAATTAGCTTGTGTGTGTGTGTGTGTGTGTGTGTGTGTGTGTGTGTGTGTGTGCGCGTGTGTGTGTGTGTGTGCGTGCGTGTGTGTGTGTCTGTGCGTGTGTTTGTGCTCTTAGTGCTACAGCCTTGGGGGGCTAGTTGGCCTTTGGGAACCATCCATCCCAACGCCGACTGTCCTAAACCCTCTTGTCCGAGAGAGTGGGGATGTAACTTGGGCAAGACACTCTCCACTACATTCAAATTCTAGCCCAGATAGCTGTGACAGCAGTTACCTCCTCTGCTGTTCTGATGGTCATAGTCGGACACGACTGACTATCACACATACATTGAATGCAATAACTGAGTGGTTAAAGCGTTGGACTTTCAATCTTAGGGTTCTGGGTTCGAATCTTGGTAATGGCGCCTGGTGGGTAAAGGGTAGAGATTTTTCAGATCTCTCTGTTCAATATATATATAATGCAAACCTGCCAGTGCCTGAACCCCCTTCGTGTGTATACACATGCAGAAGATTAAATACGCACATTAAAGGTCCTGTAATCCATATCAGCGTTCGGTAGGTTATGGAAACAAGAATATACCCAGCATGCACACTCCCGAAAACGGAGTATGACTGCCTACATGACGGGGTAAATAACAAAATGGTCATACACGTAAAATGTTACATGTTTGTCTGAGTATTTATGTGTGCGTGCCTGAAATCTGATTGAATGACACAGGAAACGAATGATGAGCCCCCATTGGCAGCTGGCCGTCGGCTGTACCAAAGTAGGCAGCCTGTTGTGCAAATGACACTGGGTTTGCAAAGTGCTTTCAGCTTGGTCTCCGACCGAGGATAAGCGCTATATAAGTATCCATATAATATCATATCATCTGTTGTGATTTTTTTTCGATTTTTTTTTTTTTTTTTTTTTTTTAGCTATATACATGTTTATAGTTTTATTCAATTATGTGTTTGATGTCAATGAAGTTTTTTGAATCACTTGTACAATTTGCTTACTTTATACTCGTTATTATAGGCTTGTACAATTATGTATATGCTGATGATGGGAATGTTGGATGGAATCTACACTTTAAGAAATAACGGAATACGAATCAAGTCATGTAATGAACTGCACTTCACCAAAACACGTGCACAAACACTAGGTCATGATAAATCCAGACGTAATCATCTCACCTCCACCGATAACTAAGGGAGCACAGTTCACATTTTTGTCCATTCTTTTTCTATATACACACCCCTGGTTATTGCTTATAGATAAGTATATATATATATATATATATATATATATATATATATATATATATATAAAGAGAGAGAGAGAGAGAGATGTAAGTATTGATTGATTGATATGGATACTTATATAGCGCCTATCCTCGGTCAGAGACCAAGCTCTATGCGCTTTACAAACGCGGGGTCATTTACACAACAGGCTGCCTACCTGGGTAGAGCCGACTGACGGCTGCCATTGGGCGCTCATCATTCGTTTCCTGTGTCATTCATTCAGATTTCAGGCACGCGCACATACCCACTCAGACAAACATGCAATATTTTAACATTTTACGTGTACGACCGTTTTGTTTATTTACCCCGCCATGTAGGCAACCTTACACCGTTTTCGGGGGTGTGCATGCTGGGTATGCTATTGTTTCCGTAACCTACCGAACGCTAACATGGATTACAGGATCTTTAACGTGCGTATTTGATCTTCTGCGTGCGTATACGCACGAAGGGGGTTCAGGCACTGGCAGGTCTGCACATATGTTGACATGGGAGATCGGAAAAATCTCCACCCTTTACTCACCAGGCGCCGTTACCGAGATTCGAATCCGGGACCCTAAGATTGAAAGTCCAACGCTTTAACCACTCAGTTATTGCATTCAATGTATGTGTGATAGTCAGTCTCCCCAGGGAGAGCGCGTCGCTACACTACAGTGCACCCCCCCCCCCCCCCCCTTTTTTTTTTCTTCCTGTGTGCAGTTTTATTTGTTTTTCCTATCAAACCAGTGCATTCTTGCTTCCTAGTTTGAGAGTCATAGTCCATAACAAAAGATTAAGCTGTACATGATTTTCCACTGCAATGGAGAAAACATTGATCGTACAGTTCTCGCTTTGCTGTTGGTCCAATCAGAGTCGCAACCAGTTAATGTACATTTTATTCACTTTCTCTCTCTCTCTCTCTGTTTTTTTAAAAATTTTTTTATATAATTAATTAAATAATTTATTTTATATGATTTATTCCACAGTAACATCTACTGCACATGGCTATTAGAGGCCACAGACTCCAGCCATGTGATTCGCCTCACTGTCACCAACTCCTCTCTGGAAGAGGCCGACACCAGTGGCGCCTGCATTTTCGACTATGCACGAGCATATGACGGTGCGTTCACTGACACACACACACACACACACATACACACACACGCGCGCGCGCGCGCGCGCATGCACACACACGCACGCACGCACCCCCCCCCCCCCCCCACACACACACACACATTCTCTCTCTCGTTTGTGTGTGTGTGTGCATACATATGTGTGTCTACGCGCATACGTGCGCGTGTGCGTCAATGCGTGAGTAGATGCAAAAGTGAGTGTGTGTTTGTCCGTACATGCATGCTTGCATGTGTGTATGTGCGTGTGTGCATGCGTGCGTGCGAGCGTGTGAGTATTCACGCGTACGATTGCGCGTGCATATGCGTGTGTGTGTGTGTGTGTGTGTGTGTGTGTGTGTGTGTGTGTGTGTGTGTGTGTGTGTGTGCCTGTCCTGATGTCTGCGCCTCTGTGCGTGTTCGTGCGTGTTTGCCTGCGTGCGCGCGTGTGTGTGTATGCGTGTATATATATATATATATATATATATATATATGTGTGTGTGTGTGTGTGTGTGTGTGTGTGTGTGTGTGTGTGTGTTACTCACTCACTCACTCACTCACACACAGGCAACGACATGTCCAACACGTTGCTGGGGGAGTGGTGTGGGGACACCGCCCCCACCCTCACCACCACGGGCACCTACATGCTGATCGTCTTCCGCTCAGACTACACCACCGTGTCCTCTGGCTTCCAGGCCTCCTACCAATCCGGAAGTGAGTCGGAGTGAGGGGTGGAGGGGTGGGGAGATGTTTGTTGTCGGGGGGCCGGGGAAGGGGGGGGTGCACAGGGGGGAGGGGGAGTGTGGGGCTGAGAGGGTTGGGGGGGGGGTGTAGGGTGTGTGTGTGTGTGTGTGTGTCAGAGAGAGAGAGAGAGAGAGAGAGAGATGGGTGAGGGTATGTGGGGATGGGATAGTCGAATTTTGTATGAGTGGGTGGTGGTGGTGGGGGGAGTGGGGGGTAATGTGAGGGTGATGATGGGGGTAGGTGTGTGTGTGGGGGGGGGGGGAGATGGGTGAGTGGCCGGTGGGAGTGGTCGGAGTGTGTGAGTGGGTGTCAGTGGTTGGAGGTGGGCGTGGGGAGTGGGGGTGAGGGTTAGTGTAAGTGTGTAGTGTGTTTGTGGGATGAGGGTTGTATGTGGTATGTGTGGTGTTTAGTACGTATGTGAAGCTTGTAGGGGAGTGAAGTGTGTTTGTGTGCGAGTATATGTGTAGCGTGTCGGGGTGGGGGGGTGGGGCGGGGGGGTGTAACCAGGGGTGTAGGGTGTTGTGTTGTGTTGTGTTGTGGTGTGGTGTGCGTGCCTGTGTGTGTGTGTGTGTGTGTGTGTGTGTGTGTGTGTGTGTGCGCGTGCGCGCGTATATATCTCTGTGTGTGAATGACTGTGTGTGCGTCCTTGTGTATGTTTGCGTGACATATAGACAAACAGAAACAAAGACATAACTATTGAAACAAAGACGGGCAGACAGACAGAAGAGAAGAAAGACAAAGAGAAGAGAAGAGGAGGGAGGGAGGGGACGGGAAATGAAAGACTCTCACCACCTCAATCGTCAACACACTCACCCCCATACCCTCCCCCCACCCCCATTCCCCCGACCCCCACCACCTCCTCCACAGCTTTCCCTGTCGTCACGTCCTCCAAAGACTACACCGTGATCATCGCCTGCGCCACATCCGGTTTCGTCTTCGTCGTCGGCTGCATCATCGCTTTCTGCTGCATCCGCTCGAAGCTGAAGAAACGGAAGGCGAAGAAGGAATCGGACAAGCGGAAACTGTCACAGAACGAAGGCTCCGACGATAAGTACCTCAGCGAAGGCGGCAGGTCCCTCTTCACGCAGAGAATCATTCCCTCCAGACAGGGCAAACGTCTTCAGCCCGTGGAGTCTGCAGACGACACTACTACTGACGCCGACGTCGCGGCGGTGGCGGCGGCGGGAAAAACATCACCAGGAAACGACAAGATTCCAACGATTCCCAGCAAGACCCGGACAAGAGAAAGGGGAACAACGAAGACGACAGCAAGAAGAAACGAAAAGGAGACAACAACGACAACAAGAAGAAGGGAAAATGGGGGAACAAGAAAGTCGGGTTCGAAGAATCGACGACCCCTGTTGACGGAGGAGAGTCCGAAGGAAAGAAGACCACCACCACGGCCGTCACTGAGCAGAACATCGAAGGGATGACGGACCCCAAGCCTGGCCAGCTTCCGAAGCAGGGAAGCAAGATGGTTCTTCTGCCCACTGTGGTCATGGTGGATAGCGCCGACCTCCTCAAGCGACAGAAGGTGGAGGGCAAGTGGGACCAGATCTCCAGCAACCAGACTTCCGACGCCGGCACGAGCTCCGGTGGCGGCGGAAGTGGTGAAGGCCGCCAGAACGGAAGTAACGTCAACGCCACCACCACCACCACCACCACCACTTTCAGCACCACGTCTCTGGAGAGAGATGAAGGGTAAATAATGATAATGATGATGATGATGATGATGATGATGATGATGATGATCATATGTGTGTCGGTGGTGTCAGGACAGATATATAACCACACAATCAGTCTGCCTGCCTACCTGTCTGTCTGTCTGTCAGTTTGTTTGTCTATCTGTCTGCTTGTCTGTCTGTCTGCCGTGGTGAAAAGCAGCTTTCAGTTTAGCCTATTAATCTCTCTCTCTCTCTCTCTCTCTCTCTCTTTCTTCTCCTCTCTTTCTTCCTCCCTAACCAGAGATGTTGTATTGTCGTAAGAAGATGACGGCATTTTGACGCTGATATTTCCGCCTGCAGTTTCCAGGCGACGTGTGGATTTTTTGCATGTCTGAAGACGTAGTAAGCTAAATGACACTCTCAAAATTGATAGAAACATTGACTGTATTTTCAAGCAAATTGTAAAAAACGATTTTTAGATCGGATTTCGTGTTAATTGTATAAACAAAATGTTTTTAACCAATTTTTAGTACACAGTTAAGAAAAACCGAAAATTCAACATATTTGACGGGACGAAGGAGCGGCGTATAGGACGTGGACTTGTCACTCGGTCCGTTCTCCTCTGCCTGTGCCGTCTTCATGAGGGCAGCTGTGCGTGACCTTAACTCGGCTGAGTGATTGCTGCGTGCGTGACGCCACCGAAAACAGCACTATCAACACAAACATGTGTGCATGCGAATAGAGTCACTTCCGACCACAAGGACAGAATATCTAGTTGTGAGTGATAAACCCACAGACATAAGACGTTATTCAGCCTCCCGGTGGTTTTGATAAGATTATTATACACACAGCAGAAGATTATTATACACACAGCAGAAGATTATTATACACACAGCAGAAGATTATTATACACACAGCAGATGTCACACAAAAACGCTTTCAGTGTGGGGAATCAAAAACTGACAGTGTCTCAAGTATGCACGTGCTACTGGTCCTTCCCCACAGTAGCGGCCAGACATTGGTCATCGTCCCGGTGATGGACAGCTTCCTGCCCTCGTTGTATTCTACGGAGTATTCTTTACCACTACCAACACCACCACCACCCACCACCACCCCCAGTCCCCCTGCCGTTTGACCAACCCCTCATTACCAGCCATCTGAAACCCGGGCCTTTTTTTCCATTCCAGGCAGTATGTAGACAGACCAGTGTATTTCAACACGGACACACAGTCCAGTCCCCTAGTCATTAGTCAGAAATTGCACCCCCGCCCCCTCCCCTCCCAACCGCTCCCCCCACCACCACACACACACACACCGCCGCCCCCACCCACCCCTCCCCAACCACCATTCGTGTGCCCTTTTGACCAAAGCAGAGTTCCCGATGCTCATTTCTTTTCTTCTCCCGGAGACATTAATTGTTTACCTTCACTCACTGAACATGTTGACTTCACAGATGCTAAACATGCAGCAGTTACAGTTATGGTTGACTTAATGTTTTGGGGTTGTTGTTTTTTGGGTTTTTTTTTATATATATATTTTTTTTAGAAATGGAGTATGTTCAACTTCGAACCTTGTTACTCTGGCAAAAGTTATTCATTTTCAAATTACATTACTACTCTTTGTAAATATATGTATTATCCTAGCCTTTTATGAACGTGTGTGTGTGTGTGTGTGTGTGTGTGTGTGTGTGTGTGTGTGTGTGTGTGTGTGTGTGTGTGTGTGTGTGCACGTGTTGCAGGTTTGACATACTCATGAACTGGTACCATAACAGAGTAATATATCAAGGTTCTATCATGTTTGATTGTGGCTAGTATCTACGTTAAATACAATTGCTTTGGTTCGTACTTAGGTTATTTTGCATGCTTTATTTGTACCCCTTCTTCTCATTGTTATTACATCTATTTGATCTTTTACGTCCTTCTGATCAAGTGAGACGTTTGGTTAAGGTGATCGTTGGTTTTCCATTGACTGTTCACTGTTGCTACAGTGGCATTTGTACTGCTTCATTTCCCAGTACAACAGATTTGGGAGTTTGAATTATATTCTTTCATTTGTAGACCTATATTCCTTTATTTGTAGCGTTTGCTTTCATGCTAATAGTATGTGTTTCTTCGACTTAACTGCCTGTTCGGCTACTGTTACTGTTCCATTCGATAATTGATCTTTTTTGATTATTTCTATGTTTATTGTTTTTGTATTGTTGGTTTTCCTTACTTTTTTTTCACTGCAAACAAATGGTTATTGTAATCGCTTTTTTTTCTTTTTTTTTTTTTAATCTGTACAGGTTGCCGTTATCAATTTTTGCAAATTTTGAGGTAATTGTTGATCGAATAACTGTTGTGAGTGTAATTGCACATCCCGACTAACGTCTATTGTTTCCGATGTAGACGTGTCTCTACCTGATGACAACTTTGTTCCCTCCTTGAACCCCCCCTTCCTAAACCAAACGTTATCTTTTATATCATTCGATCTGTATCCTACAAAAAGCTATATTTCATTAAAAAAAAAAAAAATCACGTCGAAACAGTATTGCGCGAAGAAACACTAAACAACAACAACAACAACAACACAAACTGCTATTCACTGGATTTGTATACGGACAACAATATTTCAGATCAGTTTTGGAAAGCCACAAACACTCTCACAAGAAAGAAAATGCAAACGTATCCTTATATATAAACAGTGTTAATAGTGATACTTATTATTACCTTTTTTTCTACAGTTTCTCACTTAACAGTAAAAAAAGAAAGATAGACTCGGCATAATGATCTAGTGTCACTGAAAGATTTTTTGTAACCCCTCCCACTAAAAAGATCACATCAGACTTGACCATTCCTCCAATGCCGGTAAACGACGTTTACTTCTGTCCCATATATCTGAAACACGTAAGAACACGTAGTTCTAATGGTGTAGGTGGACAATTTTGTTTTATCTTTTCAATCCGGTGCTCACACCATTGCTGATTCTCCAAATTCTTTATAGACACTTTATATTGATAAGCATTCTTTTCCCATTCTTTTTAAACAAGCAAACACAAATCCTTTTGATGAATCTGGGGACAAAACCGATCCTTTAAATTCCGGACCCATTTCAATTGTTTCAGTTCTTTCAAAACCCTTTCCTCACATTTCAAAGCACGATTTGCTCCATCTTAGTCTGGGTTTAGAATAAATCACTCCTACGACACTGCGCTGACTAGTCTTGTTGAAGAATGGCTTTTGAATACAAACGGCAACAAATTCACAGGTGTATTGTTCATTGAATTACGAAGGCTTTTGATGTTATTTTCTTCAAACTATTACCCAGAAAACTAGCAACTATAGAATCTCTGAATACTACTTCCCAAAGCAATGCACAATCTGGATTTCAGACACAAAAATCTAGTGTCCCTCAAGGATCGGTGCTTAGCCCCTTTCTTTAAATTAAAAAAAAAAAGACTTTGTATCAACGATCTTCCCCTTTCTATTATGAGTGGTATAATTATGTGAACGCTTTTCAACCGTTCCTTCGAGACATTCTGATCTGAAAGAATTACTCAGTAATCTTCAAGAAATGGTTTATCAGTTGCTCACATGGACTGAACTTAACTACACGCTTTAAACGATAAAACAAATCTAGATGCATCATTGTTAAGCGACAAAATATTGATATTAGCATGCCTTGCACTTATAAACAGATTGGATATCTTCATGCCTTGCATTTATAAACAGATTGGTGAAATAAATATGTCGTGTAAGGTTCTTGGATTTACCGAAGATAACGACCTTTCCTGAATATCTCACGTTGAAATTGAAAGGGTTTTTTTTTTTTTTTTTACAAGAGAGTCTCACAAAAGGTGTTCCAACGCTCTAAAATTAATTTTCTTGATCTTATTGCACGAAAACTTGTTACCATATACGCATCCAATCCTATATTAATTGTGCATTTTCTTTATTTTGTATTTGCAGCGCCAATACTTTGAAGCCCTTGCTCAGAATTTATCAGCCAGCTCTCAAAGTTGTACTTCCAGAATCTTCACACTGATATCTCAAGACGATGATACACTTGGTATTCTTCCTCTAACATACAGACTGCAAGATTGTTCAAGCTGTTCTGACGCATCATCTGCGCCCCATCTTCTCAAATGGCACGGTTTCCTTTTGTTCAGTCCAGACATAAAACAACATTGTCCTAAAAAATCAAAGATTTTTTTTTTTTTTTTTTTTTTTTTTTGAAAACCAGTCTGGAGTACTCAGGAAGAACACTCTGGAAATCCATACCGAAACATTTTGAAAATAAAAGCAGTCAGTTCGTTTGCATCAGGCGATGAACGAAACGGTGCTCTTTTTTTTCTTTAAAAAAAAAACACACAAAAAACAACAACGTAGAATGATTGTGCTGGTTACTCATTAGACTAACTGATATATTTGTTAGTCTCCAAGAGCTAATAACAGTATGATAGGTTGGTTTTTTAAATTGATAATTTGTGTGATATTTTCTTGAAGCAAACCATCTTGCAATTGCATGTATTCGTCAAAACTGTGTGCATGCTTGTGGAAGTGTGTGTTCCCATTGAGTTCGAAACATTTCTTGTGTCCAAATTGTCTTGGTAATAACTTTATAATTATGTTTGTTTAGTTGGGGGGGGTTTTGTGGGTTTGTTTTACGTTTTCTTTGTTTTTGCTTGTTTGTTTCTCTGTGGTTGTTGTTGTTGTTTTGTTGTGTTCATTTGTGTATTACAATAAGGATTTTATCTCTTTTTTTTCTTCTTTTTTTTGTTTTTTGTTTGTTTGTTTTTGTTTGTTTGCTTTCTGTTGTTTGTGCACCCCCGGGGCTGGGAGGCGAAAAGCATGTCAATTGCTGACCTACTTTCGTTTTGTTTCTTTGTCCTTGCTATCATCCTTTCTTTGCTCTCCGTCCCTCTCTCCCTCCCTCCCTCTCTCCCCCTCCCTCTCTCTCTTTCTCTTGGTTGTTGTGGTGTATGCTGGTTCGTTGTGTCTATTCACATTGTGTAATCTCCCTCGTCAAAAAAATGGTTGAAAATGCTTTTGATAATAAGTTATCATGTCATGTCATGTCTTTCTCTTTCTCTGATTATGGGCATATATACATCCGATCTCTCTCTCTCTCTCTCCTCTCTCTCTCTCTCTCTCTCTCTCTATATATATATATATATATATATATATATATATATATATATCCGTCTGTCTGTCTGTCTATCATTATATCTATCCCTGTATGTCTGTCTGTCTATCTGATTGTCTAGCTATGTTATTTATCTGTCTCTCTCTCTCTCTCTCTCTCTCTCTATATATATATATATATATGTATATATATATATATATATATATATATATATATATATATGTGTGTGTGTGTGTGTGTGTGTGTGTGTGTGTGTGTGTATCAGTCTGCCAATCCGTCTGCCCGTTTATCTAAACGTCTGTCTATTGAACTACGTATCGAACTTTTTTTTTTCTTAAGGTTATCCATCTGACCACTCTCTATTGTAACCGACAATGACATCACCATCTGCCTATCTGTCTACCTATTTCATTCTACTATTACCTACTCAAACCTAAAGCAATAAAATAACATCATCATGATCATCCGTCCACCTAATCTACCCTACAGTTATCTACTCTAACCTAAAGCAATTATCGCCCTTCATCAACAAAAAGATCGGCATCTGTGACCATACTGTACTCGTATTGCTGTTGTCTAAACGTGTCATAAATTTGTCATTTTGCTTTACTGAAATGGCGTTTAATGTGAAACTGCTATGGTGATTATGTTGAAAAGAACAGATATAACATTTCATGCAAGGAAAAAAAAAACACACACACACACACCCCTCACACACACACAAACAATATCGACATCATCACCACCATCACCAACAACACCATCCATACTGTGAACAAAAAACCTTATACGCAACTTTATATATATATATATGTACTGTTTCATGTGAGGCGCCATCTGTGGGGAGTTTGCGCCACATAAGTACAAATATTACTACTATTATCATTATTTCTTTTTCTCTCCCCCCCCCCCCCCCCCACTTTCCCCCTCCAGCGAGATAACAAAAGTGACTCTGATGATTCCGGGTCCTGAACCTGATGAATTCCCCTGTGTGCTTGCAGAATCAATCTGGATTACGAAGGGGAGTCCGGCAAGAGTTCCCCCGCCTCCCGCCCCTCCACAACAGCCACCACCCAGGGTCAGGGTCTGGCCAGGGAGGGCAGCGTGGTCAGCCCCAGCCTGGTCACCTCCTCCTTTCTCACCGGCACCCCCCACCAGGAACCCGTCCCCATAGAGGCCCCCTCCTCCACCACAGGTGAGGGGAAAGTTGCGTGGAGGGGTCTGTTGGGGTGTGGATGGGAGGGGGGGGAGAGGGGGTGGGGGTGAATTGGGGGTGTGTGGGAAGCGGGGGTCAGGTGTGTGTATGGGTAGATGGTTGGTTGGCGCGCGCGCGCGTGTGTGTGTATGAGTGTGTGTGTGTGTGTGTGTGTGTGTGTGTGTGTGTGTGTGTGTGAGCGCGCACTACCAACTGAAAAGATTGTTCTCCTGCAACTCTCTGAACACCCCAATAAGAACAACCTGTTCTATTCCTTGCAATCAGCTTATCGTGCTGGTCACAGCACTGAGACTGCTTTATTAAAAATTGTCAATGACCTTCTTACAGCCCTGGACAAAAATGATATTTCTCTTCTTTCTCTTCTTGATCTGTCAGCAGCCTTTGATACCATTTATCATAACATTTTGATAAACCGACTCTCCCATACTTTTGGTGTGTCTGGCACGGCTCTCTCTTGGTTCAGCTCTTACCTCTCCAACCCGAACCAGACTGTTACTGTAATCCGTCTGCACTCAAGACCCGCTCCCATAGAATGTGGTGTTCCACAAGGATCAGTCCTTGGACCAGCTTTTTTTCTACTTTCTACACAACCTGTTTCAGATATTATATACCATCATTCCCTCCCACATCACTGTTTTTCGGATGATAACCAAATTTGCAAGTCTGGTCCAATCTCTCATCTTTCTGAGATTATCGCCTCTGCTTAACAATGTATAGCTGACATAAAATCGTGGATGACAAGCAACAAAGTACAGTTGAATGACGAAAAAACAGAAATGATTTTTCTTGCTCCTACACGTTTGCTAAATTCCGTTTCACTTCCCCAAGCTGTTCAGTTGAATGGGTGCAATGTTCCAGTTTCAAAAATTGTTCGCAACCTTGGTGTTTACTTAAACCAGACTCTATCTTTTGAACGGCAGATTTCCTAGATCTGTCAAATATGTTACCTTCAGTTACCTAGAATAGGCACTTTCTGTCTCGGGATGCAACAAAAAATCTTGTCTGTTCCCTGGTCCTATCTAGGCTTGACTACTGTAATTCTTTGCTCGCTGGATGCCCCACCTACATGTTATGCAGACTACAGAGAATCCAAATCCATCCTGCACGCCTTATCTTCCGCTCTCCGAAATCTGCTCATATCACTCCTCTCCTTCATTCCCTCCACTGGCTACCTATTGAGAAAAGAATAGATCACAAACTCTCTCTCCTGTGGTACAAATTTATGATTGGCATGTCTCCTTCTTACTTTTCTGAGCTTCTGCATTCCTTCTCTCCATCTCGCCAGCTCCGGTCATCAGGTGATGACCGTCTCTTACAGAACCAGATCATATGGAAAACGCACTTTCTCTTTCCAGGCTTCCTCCTCATGGAACTCACTTCCGTTTCCTGTCCGCCCTGCTGTTTCTTGCCCTTCTTTCAAAACCTCTTTGAAAACTCATTTATTTCCAATTCATTCAAATCAGTAAATAACTCCTTGTCTTCACTTTTATGTTTTAATCAAGTTATTTTTTTTACTTCTATTGTTTTTACTATTTTTAAACGTACACATCTTTATATGCCTTGAACGATCGGGATGTGTGTGCACGCGCGCGCGCGTGTGTGTGTGTGTGTCTACATCTTGTGTGGAGTGGGTGTGGGTTTGTGGGATGGAGTTGGAACGGGATGATCTGTGCGTGCGGGTGTATTTGTGTGTTTTTAGTATGCACGCGTCATTGCTTTTTTTTTTTTTTTTTTTTTTTGTAAACGCCCTGGGCTTTTGTATCCTTAGATTGGGCGTACCAAATGTCCTTTTATTGTTGTCATTATGTTGTTGTTGCTGTTGTTGTTTCCCTCCCTCTTTCATGTGGTTAATTCTGCCTGAATAATTTCCGCTGCTGTGTTGCTACCCATGTTGTTGATGTTGTTGTTTCTGCCTTTAGCCTTTTTTCATTGTCTCTTGATGTGAGGAATTCTGCTAGCGCTGTAGTTGTTTTTTGTTGTTTTGTTTTTTTTACTTCTTCTTTCTTCTTCTTTGTTTTTATACCTTTCTTCCCTTTGTGAAACATTTTTTTTAAATACATGCGTTGCGATTGATTCTGGCAAATTGGCTTGCACGCCTTATAAAGCAAATGAATAAATATGAAATGGACGATTTTATAGGTAATAGATAGATAAAGAAAGAAATAGATAAATAAATAGATAAATAAGTAAATAACCTTTTTTCTTTTCTTTTCTAAATTTATTTTTGTTTGTTTGTTTTGTTTTATGACTGGGAAACAAGAAATACCTGGAGATAACTCAACTATTTCAAACAGAGAGAGGGGAAAAAAAAAATCACCAAATATTCTCCCTTGCAGCCGGGATAGCAAGGAAAAGGCCGACATCCTCATTGCCCACTTCGGGTCAGGGCGTGACAGCCCAGCCAATCGAAGAGCAAGTGGACCAAGCTATCAGCCAGTCACAGAACTGGAGCAATAAGTTTCCAGAGATGTGTAAGGGGGCTTGAGTTTAAACCCTGCATGCCTTGCCTACCATGATCTATGTATACCCTGTGGGTTTTTTTTTCTTTTTCTTGCATTAATTAAAACAAATGATACTGAAATCAAGCTTGATTTGCTTTCCGCCTCCTTTTGAAAATCAGAAAAGGTTGATTTTTTTTTTCTCTCCGTTGCTTTTCTCTCCTTTTCCCTCTCCCTTGTTCCCCCACCTCTTTTTGTTTGTCTTCAGCTGTCCCTGTTTCCGCACTGCTGAAGTGAATAATGCTTTGTTGCCAGCTTTGCTTTGACCATTGCTTCATCCTGTAGTCCCCATCGCTAATCTCTCTCTCTCTCTCTCTCTCGAAAAGCCTTTAAATTCTCTCCTTCTCCTGCCCCCCTGCCACCCGCCGCCCCCCCTCCCTCCACGACCCCCCCCCTCCCCGCTCCTCCCACACCCTCCCACCCTCCCTTGACACTTTGAAGAATCGATGGACCATCGCTCTGAAGAACTGTTCACCAACCAGATTCTTCCAGGTCTGTGTGTTGGTCGGTTGAAACAGTTTATCTGAAAAGGCGTCCAAGTTTCTGTTTTGTTTTGCGTTTGTTTTTTGTCTGGATATTCTATTTCGGCATCTGCCTTTACAACGTTTTTGCCCGTGGTTCTTTTTTTTGTTTTTTGTTTTTTCTTCTTTTTTTGTTCTTTTTTTTTGTGGGGCCCAGTTGTTTGGTTGTTAGCCACAGGATAGTTTACTTAATCTGATCCGTGCAAAATTTCGTCAGAACAAGAAGCGTTTATGTGCAAAAAATCTATGCGAGTTCTTGTTGCTAGTTTCAAATGTAAGAAACGAACAAATCATTGTTGTTTTTTGTTGTTGTTGTTGTTGTTTCTTCTGTGCATCGGTTGCGATTATTGCTACAATGTCAGTATGGCCGTTGGCTTAATCTGATTAGATGAAAAGTTGCTATCCAGTTAGTCTCTTTTTTTTTTCTTTTCTTTTTTTTTTGTTGCTATTTTTACAATGATATCTTTCTCTCTCTCTGAAATATTGTTTCTTATTTCTAGTATTATTCTGTTGAAATTTGATTTTGTTCTCGAATATTTTGCAATAGTATATGTTCACTTTCCCATTCATGAGGGGCTATGGCCTGATGAATAAACCATTCGCATCCTCTCTCTCTCTCTCTCTCTCTCTCTCTCTCTGCCATTGTTATCGTTATTGTCATTGTCATTGCTCTAACCTAGCTAATTTAAGTTTCGTGTAGTTTCATTTCGGTTTTTTTTTTTTTTTGTTTTTTTTCTCTGTCTGATTGAAAGGTATGTATGAAGTTATTCAATCAGTAAATCACATGCTCGATCTGTTCTGGCTCTTGCGCCGTTTTTTTTTGGATTTTTTTTTTTTTTTTTTTTTTGCTTGTGGACAGTTCTTTGCTGGTGGTGGTGGTTGTGCTGCTGCTGTTATTATTGTTGTTGTTATTGTTGTTGTTTTTTGCTGTTGGTGTTGTTGCTTTGCTTTGTGCTTTGAATGCTGAGTCTGTTGGGTTTTTTTCTTTTTCTTTTTTTGTTTTTTTTTGTTTTTAATGATACGTAAGTATCATTTTTTTTTGCTGTTCAGCTACATGCTACGTGTTTCCATGGTAATGGTGTGCCTCCAACTGCGAATTTCTAATATATTTGGGTACTGTTTGTAACCCCTCCCTCCCCCCTCTCCTACTCCCCCTCCACCAGTCATTGCCAATCCAACTTTTACTGTCTGCTTTAAGGACTTTTTGTTTAGTTATTGCTTGAATGCTATACACACCATACACCCTTTATATATATATATATATATATATATATATATATATATATATATATGTATGTATATATATATGTATGTGTATGCACACACACACACACACACACACACACACACACACACATATATATATATATATATATATATATATATATATATATACATACATACATATATATATATATATATGTATATACACACACATATATATACATATGCATGTGTGTGTGTGTGTGTGTGAGTGTGTGTGTGTGTGTGCTGAAATCTGCTATCGGTGACAGTTAGTTAGGTACAGTAAGCAGGTAAAGTAAATAAGTATTGTCAATAGTTACCGGAAACAGGTTTAGTCAACTTTACAGAAAACAGGTATAGTAAACAGTTTCTGTAAACAGGTATAGTCAACAGATGCAGTAAACAAGTACAGTAAACAGTGACTGTAAACAGATGCAGTAAAGAAGTATAGTAAAACAGTGACTGTAAACAGGTATTGTAAAATTGACAGTAAACAGGTTCTGTTAACAGGTGCAGGAAACAGATGCAGACAGTAAGCTCTCTCTTTCTCTCTCTCCCCTCTCCTCTCTAGCTCAGTGCATGCGTCCAATGATAGTCCATTTGTTCGGTGAATTGAGCTTTGAAAGAAACCAAAACAAACAAATGAAAAATCATCATTATTACTTCCTCTTTTTTGGTTTTGTTTGGATCATTAGGCCACTAAACCCAGGCAAGAATGTTGTAAATTGGTTGTTGATTTACACTTTTTTTTCTGGTTTGATATTTTCTTTAAGGTCAAGTAAAAATTCATTCAAAAAATTCCCCATGGGGTAAAAAAAAAAAAAGGGGGGGGGGAGGGCGGGGAGGGGGGGGGGGCAAAAGGCAAACAATACATGGTGACAATGTATGTGGCAAGGTTTCACAGTACATGACAGACTTGTAATCAAGTAAATGAAATAAAGCTGCGTTTAGAGTATTATCTAAACACAAAAGCATCTAATTTCAAACAACACAAATTGCACTGACGGTCCTCATTCCTCTTTCTCTCTCTCTCTCTCTCTCTCTCTTTTTCTCTCTCTCTCTCTTTCAGCTAAGGACTTCCCTGAAGGAACAGCTCTGCCGCCAAGGGCGAGCACTGCCACGGGGAAACGCACGAGTGTCACAACCACTAGACCACCACCTGTCAAGGACGCCTTTCTGAGCGAGGAGGACCCAAACGCCGCGTTCAGCAAAGCGGCGCCACTCGTCTTGGACCGCAAGGGAAAACCCGTCAAGGGAGCGAAGCAAGGTCGTCAGCTTGTTTCCCGATAACTTTGTTGTTTTTTTTAATGTCCCCTTGTGGCTTATGTATCGTAAAACATTCGAGAAAATTTTTCACCAAAAAAGAAAGAAAAAAAGGAGTGTGGGAAGGGGGGGAGTGGGGGGGGGGGGGGACGGTCGATTCATAGAAATTGATATACAACTCTTTCAAATAAAGAAAAGAAAAGAAAAAAAAAAGGTCCATTCATGGAAAATGGGAGGCAAATCTTTTAAAATAGAATTCTATTCGTAAAAATAAAAAAACAGGAGACAAGCATGTCAAACTAAACAAAGAACGAAAGATAAAAGTAATCCATTCATGAAAAATGGGAGAGAAATCTTTCAAGAAAATATGCATTAAAAAAAAATGGAAAGAAAAAGAGGAAAAAAACCTTTGTTGTTTTTTTTGTTTTGTTTTTTGTTTTTGGTGTTGTTGTTTTCTGTTATTTATTTGATTGTTTGCTTGCTTTTTTGTTGATTTTTTTTTTTTTATAGTTTGGAATGACATCCTCTTTTTTTTCTTAGCTCGTTCATTTAATCAGATTTTACACGCCTGTGATATTTTACAAATAGAATTGAAGAGTGGTATAGGTAGGTGAGTTCCTTTATAATTGTTGTCACTTTTGATATGAAGTGGGGGGGCGGGATAAAACCCTACGGATGAAGTGTTCCACACGCGTCCACGTGTGTGTTTGTGTCTGTTTTTGTTTGCGTCGTGATATTACATGGAACGCCGCTTTCCTGGTCTCGGCTGAGCTCGGATCAAGGGATGCATAACTGCGATAGACTAGAATTAAATTCTTTTTCCTAACTTTGACAGCGTTTCAAGTGCTCATACATTCCTTCACATCACATCACTTTATGCTCATCACAACCCAAGTTTGCAGTGTCTTGAATTTTTTGTTTGTTTGGTTTATCTTGAAGTTTTCTTTCTCTTCTTTTGCCGCCGATCAAAGCGGCGTTGTTAGTAGAGACCGCCGGTTTGGCTTGTTGGGCGTTCAAGGATTATTGGGGATGGGGTTGTTTTGGAGCTAATGGGGGTGTTACTGCTGTGTAAAAAGGCTACTCTGATGTTCTGTAGCTACACCCGGGGATGTAGTAGACGTACTGGTGTGTAATGACACCACT
>NC_134882.1:39285360-39302860 GCF_041734735.1 Babylonia areolata
ACACACACACACACACACACACACACACACACACATCACTGACCATTGGCCACTAGTTCCAAGGTAGCCCCAGTACTGGGCACACTGGTAGAGGTTTGGCTGCTGTCACATGCAGATGGGTGCTGGGTGGCCAGCACCATTCCGTCCGACCCGTAGGCGATGGCCTGTCAGAAGTAAAAACAAGTAGTAGTAGTAGAAATAGTAGTAGTAGTAGTAGTTAAAGCTGTCGTTGTGGTAGTAGTAGTAGTAGTAGACGACGAGGTGAATGCCAGACTCGCCAAAGCCAGCGCTGCCTTCGGCAGACTCCATAAGAACGTTTGGAACAGGAGAGGCATCACCCTGGAAACGAAGCTCAAAGTATACAAGGCCATAGTTCTCACCATACTGCTCTATGGATGTGAATCATGGACGGTCTACAAACGCCACGCCAAAAAGCTGAACCACTTCCACACCACCAGCCTCATTAAACCTCTCGGCATAAAGTGGCAAGAGAAGATCCCTGACAGAGGTGCTCACTCGTGCAAACTTGCCCAGCATCTACACCATCTTGATGCAGGCCCAGCTGCGCTGTGCAGGCCATGTAGTTCGCATGCCAGACCACCGGCTCCCCAAGAAACTGCTGTACGGCGAACTCCAACATGGCAAGCGCTCCCATGGAGGCCAAAAGAAGCGCTTCAAAGACACTCTGAAAGTTTCTCTGAAGGCTTTCAACATCAGCCACGACAAA
Organism: Babylonia areolata; assembly: GCF_041734735.1. Lineage (NCBI taxonomy): Eukaryota > Metazoa > Mollusca > Gastropoda > Neogastropoda > Buccinidae > Babylonia > Babylonia areolata. The sequence goes on from NC_134882.1 coordinate 39,286,088, forward strand.
TGGGAGCTGAATGCAATGGACAGACCAACGTGGCGTTCAGCTGTCCACAAAGGCGCCAAATCCTGTGAGGCCAACAGAATCGCTGCAGCAGAGCAACGCAGACAGGCCAGGAAAAGCAGTGCCAGCAAGTCCCCGACAGCCGCCACCATCCCCTGTCCACACTGCGTCAGAACCTTCCGGGCGCGGATTGGCCTAACCAGTCATCTGCGCACCCACAGAGCCCAACCCACCCACCCCCAGGATGACTAGATGGTCCTCGTCGATCCCGACGGACGAACCACCACCACCATAGTAGTAGTACTAGCAGCAGCAGCAGCAGTAGCAGTGGCAGCAGCAGCGGCAGTAGTAGTAGTAGTAGTAGTAGTCGGCAGCAGCAGCAGCAGTTGTAGTAGTAGTAATAATAATAATAATAATAATGTACATTTATATAGCTCCCTTTCTCACTAAGAGCTCAGGGCGCTTTACATGAATAAAAAAAATACTACAAGTAACATAAAACATTCATGGCCATTCTTTCTGAAAAAAAAACCAACAACAACAAAAAACAAAAAACCACCTTCCCCCACTCCCACTCTCCCTTTCCCACTCTACATACATCCAAAGTGAGCTGACATGGGTGGTGATGGAGAAAAGGAAGCTGAGAGTACTTATAGACAAGTTTTAAAAAGATGAGTCTTTAGTGGTGAGCGAAAAGCAGAAATGGAATCAGATGCACGGATATTATAAGGAAGGTTGTTCCAGATGTGAGGAGCAGCAAAGAAGAAAGAACGTTCACCATAGGTTCTTGTATTGACGCGAGGAAGTTTCAAAAGGTAACCGTCAGAGGAAGAGTGGAGATTTCTTGTGGAAGTGTAAACACTGATAAGGTCAGAAAGACAAGTAGGTCCTGCGGTAGTAGTAGTTGTTGTTGTTGTTGTTTTTGTTGTTGTTGCACATATCTGGATGTTAATCATCTGACAAATAAACCCTGTTCCAGAATACATAGTACATGTTAGTAACATCCCCTGAATGGGATAGGAGTTAGTCCCCTTGGCTTTCCAACTGCTATATCCATGTACGCTTCTGTGCAACGAACTCAGATCTAGATTTGAGATCTACTCTACACACAGATACACGGAACATATTACAGTAGTAGTAGGTTTAGGACACGTTTGGAATAATCAGTCAACATTCATAGACTTAGCCACGTTATAATGAATAAAATAGAATATGGATATGTTTTATTCTGGAAGAGAAACAAATCTGAAAATAAATCTAAACTACTATTCTATAATAAAGTTACTCGTGAATACAGAACCGAGCCTTATTTGCTTGAAGGATATCTTAATTATAATCAAAAACAATCATTGTGCAAATTAAGAGTATCCTGTCATGATTTAGCAATAGAAAAAGGCCGATATTTCAACATTCCAAAAAAAGGAGACTATGTTTACAATGTCAAACAATAGAGGATGAATTTCATTTCTTAGATGACTGCGAATTATACAAAGATATTAGAAAAAAATTCATACAAAAAATTCAAAATTACTTTCCAAATATTATTAAACCCAGTCAACTAATACTGGAAGACAAACTTGTGGGACTGTTTGGGAATTTTGTCAGTAACTGCTGTCAAAAACGCCATAGCGTGCAAGAGTGATTCAATGTCTTGTTCAGTATTTTTCTTTCTTTTTTTCTTTTTTTTTTCGTGGTTTCATGTATCTTTGCATGCTTGTCTTATAAACCTTGTTCAGGTTTGACATTAAAATTGATTCTGAAAAAAAATTCTGAAATTCTAATGACAATGAAACATGACGTTTTCAAAAGAAATGACGTGCACACTTTCAGACAACGTAATATATTAACACACTTACAACAACTTGAACGGGAAGAACGTCACACACCCCTCTCTCCTAATGACGACACTAAAACATGACGTTCAAACCAGATGACGCCACTTTAATTAAGACCATGCAACACAGCAAGACACTCACAACACAAGAGAAGCGGAAGGTTGTGGAATCGTCCACAGTGGAGTCAAAGTTGTACAGGTTCACATAGCTTGTGGAACCCGAAGAGGATGAGTGCACACATGCCAGGTTCCCTTCACCTGCAGGATGCACACACACACACACACACACACACACACGCATGATGATGAAACAAAGTAAAACAAAATAAAATGATAATACTAGTTTAAATGATACTAGAGATAAAACAAAACAGAATAAGGCGTAATAAAAGAAAGGCAAAGGTACACATGAAAAGAAAATAATAGAAAAAATATAATAAAATCTAACACAACAAACACACAATCAAACACACACACACACACACACACACACACACACATGCCCGCACACACACACATACACACAACCTACCCACACACGTCTGCACCTACACATACATCACAAATGCGTGCACACACACACACACACACACACACACACTCAACCACGCCACCCTTCCACCCACCCAACCCAACCCCACTCTCCCTCACATCACACTCACCCACACACCCACACTACACACACACACACACACATATCAAACACTCGTCACGCCTCACACCCTCTTCCTCTTCCTCTACTCACTGGAGTAGAAGACCTCTTCGGCGCAGACACTGTAGTCCACGGTGACGTTGTTGCGGTCGTTGCAGACGTTGATATAGCCCACCCCGTTACAGTAGTCGTTGGACGATTTGGTGATGGTGTAGTTGTTGAAGGTGGCCAGCATCACGTCCGGGCACTGGATGGTGGCGTCGGTCTCTGACCCTGCCAGTCCGGATCGAATTCATCATTTGGATTGATTGATTCACTGACTGACTGACTGATCAATTGATTGATCGATTGATTGATTGATTGATTGATTGATGAATGGATTGGTTGGTTGGTTGGTTGATTGATTGATTGATTGATTGATTGATTGATGAATGGATTGGTTGGTTGGTTGGTTGATTGATTGACTGACTGAGTGAGTGAGTGAGTGAGTGAGTGAGTGATTGTTGATTGATTGATTGATTGATTGATTGATTTACTGACTGACCAACTGATTGATTGATTTACTGACTGACCAACTGATTGATTGATTGATTTCCTGACTGACTGACTGATTTACTGACTGACTGATTGATTGATTTACTGACTGGCCGACTGACCGACTGACTGATTGACTGACTGACTGACTGACTATTGATTGATTGATTGATTGATACGGATACTTATACAGCGCCTAACCTCAGTCAGTGAAGGTTTACAAACACGGAGTCACTAATTATTTGCATGACAGGCTTCCTGCCGGGGTTAGAACTGACTGAAAGCTGCCTTCAGGTGCTCATCATTCTCTTCCAGTGTCAGTCAATCACACACACACATATGATTTTTGTTATTTTTACAACAACAAAAAAAATCATCATCACCATCATCGTAATATCATCATCATCATCATCATCACCACCACTACCATCACCATCATTATTATCATGTTCATCATCATCACCATCATTATCACCATAACGATCATCATCATCATCATCATCACTATGGTACCATCACCATTATCACCATCCTCATCATCGTCATCATCATCTTCTTCTTCTTCTTCATCACCACCATCATCATCACGAACATCCCCATCACCATCACCACCATCACTATCACACCATCATCACCACCGCCATCACCATCATACCATCACCATCACCATCGTCACCACCACCATCACCATCATCACCACCACCATTACCATCACCATCATAACCATCACCATCATAACCACCACCACCACCACCATCATGCCATCACCATCACCACCACCATCACCATCATCCCCATCATCACCATCACCATCATGCCATCACCATCATAACCACCACCACCACCACCATCATACCATCACCATCATCATCATCACCACCACCACCATCATCACCGTCACTTTCCTCATTATACCATCATCATCACCGTCACCATCACCACCATCATCGACATCATCATCATACCAGCAGCGATCAGCATGTGGTTGGTGCCGGTTGAGTGGGAGGTGGCGTCACAGGCCGTTGCCGTGGTGATGGTGTCGGAAGTTCCAACCAGTTTGAGAGGTTCGGTGTCACCCGAGAAATTGATCTCCGCTGCACACATTCCAGCACGGGCAAAAAGGGGCTTAAATTAATACTTATTAACTGGGCTTTTCATTTCTTCTTTTGTCTTTCTTCCTTTCTGTCTTTCCTTTGGGGTGGGAGGGGAGGGGGGTGATGTGTGTGTGGTGCGGGGTGGTGGTGGTAGTGGTACGGAATTGTGGGGAGAAAGAAGATAGCGAGCGAGAGGGTGGTTACATACATCGAGACGTACTCATCTTATATCACAAACTGACGTAAGCTTATAGTCGGGCAAACAGTACAGTGACAGCTGTATGACTATGGTTTCTCCATCGCGATGGGAAGTCATTTCATAAAAGCTCAGTCTTCTGTGATGGACTATGACTCTCAAACCAGGAGGCAAGATTACAGTTTCAGATTCAGTTTCAGTTTCAGTAGCCCAAGGAGGCGTCACTGCGTTCGGACAAATCCATATACGCTACACCACATCTGCCAAGCAGAGGCCTGACCGGCAGCGTAACCCAACGCACTTAGTCAGGCCTTGAGGAAAAAAAAAAAAAAAAAAATAATAAAAAAAAAATAATAAAAAAAAATAAAAATAATAAAATAAAATAAAAATAATAATAATAATAGATAAATACATTAAAAAAAAAAAAAGAACTACTACTATTAATAATAATATGTATAAGTCGCAAAAACTTGATGAAGTCAACTATAGGCGTACAAAAAAATGATAATAAAATAAAATAAAATAAAATAAATAAATATATATATATAAATAAATAAATATTTATAATATAAATTTTTTTTAAAATAATAATAATAATGCAAGGTTGCATTGGCTCCAAGTGCTGCAGCCTTGGGGGCTAGTTGGCTTTTGGGAACCATCCCAACGCCGACTGTCCTAAAAAAAAAAAAAAAAAAAAAAAAAAAAACCTTTGCCGAGAGAGTGGGGATATAATCTGGGCAAGACACTCTCCAACACTATAATCAAATTGTAGCCCAGTCAGGACAGCAGCTGTCTCCTGCCTCCTCTGCTGTTCACAGTCAGACACGAGTGACCATCACACAGTCCATTCTGCTTTGCTCTGTTCCAGTCCAGTCTGTTCTATTCTATTGTATTCTGTTTCTATTTCCTTGTGTTGTACAGACAGACGGCAGGACCTACAGGTGGAGTGGTAGTAGGCGAAGCTGAAGGAGGACTGCTGGTCCAGTTCCAGACAGGCCACGGCGTACACCACGTTTCCCAGCACCGTCACCGTGTTCACTGACCTGTGACACACACACACACACACACACACACACACACACACACACACACACACACACCACACACACACAAATGTATTTGTATTTTTTTGTCGCAATAGATTTCTCTGTGTGAAATTCGGGCTGCTTTCCACAGGAAGAGCGCATCTCTCTCTCTCTCTCTCTCTCTCTCTCTCTCTCTCTCTCTATATATATATATATATATATATATATGTGTGTGTGTGTGTGTGTGTGTGTGTGTGTGTGTGTGCGTGTGAAAAGCTATGCATGTATGTATGTATGTGGAGAGAGTGGAGTGAGCGTCCGCCTAGGAAGCGAGAGAATCTGAGCGCGCTGGTTCGAATCACAGCTCAGCCGCCGATATTTTCTCCCCCTCCACTAAACCTTGAATGGTGGTCTGGACGCTAGTCATTCGGATGAGACGATAAACGGAGGTCCCGTGTGCAGCATGCACTTAGCGCACGTAAAAAGAACCACGGCAACAAAAGTGTTGTTCTTGGCAAAATTCTGTAGAAAAATCAACTTTGATAGGAAAAACAAACAAAACTGCACGCAGGGGAAAAAAAAGAGTGGCGCTGTAGTGTTGCGACGCGCTCTCCCTGGGGAGAGCGGCCCAAATTTCACACAGAGAAATCTGTTGTGATAACACGAAATACAAAATACAAATAATTATATACGTAACATGGAAAGCACAAGATAAATCCTGGACTTGCTGGCACCACTCCATGAAAATGATTCCATGGGGGTAGATTTTCGAGAGAAAACAACAAACAATGCTGAATAAAATCCCAAAGAAAAGAATTGTGCCCCTCTGTCCACAGAAACGACGTTCCCCTGAGGAAGGCTTATGTGGGCGAAAATTTGAGAGTAGAAAAAAAGTACAGTTCTTTTGTCTGAGATTTTATTTAGCATTGCATGTATGCATGTATGTATGTATGTATATATATATATATATATATATATATATATATATATATTATACCATATACACAAGACACCCATAACCAGACCTAGCTTCTTCCCCCCCCCCCCCCCCCCCTCGTGTGCTGTGTGACTCCCACATTCACTGGTGCGCACGAGTGGGGGCTTTTACGTGTATGATCGCCGTGTAGGCAGTCACACTCCGTTTTCCGGGGTGGGTTGGAATCCAGACCCACCTGAGGACGTAGGTGTTCGCCGAAGAGAGCTCACACTGGAACTGCACGTTGCCCAGGGTGGCCAGGCCGGACACGTCCACCAGGTTGCCGGAGCTGAAGACCATGTCTCCCCAGCGGCTGCTGCGCCACGTGCCGTCCAGCACGCTGGGGAAAGTGCACGTGCTCTCTGAAACGTGAAGCGGTACGTGATTCGTTAATATGCTGCACGCGCTCACTGAAACGTGATTCAGTCCGTGATTCATTCAATAAAATGTAATACAATACAACAACATCAACAACAACAACAACAAAACTATATTGAAATTTGCTTCACTTGACAAAACTGTTGTTCTTTGGCCACTGGAAGCCAGTGCCGTTGCCATTCCCTCTCGCCCCTATCCCCACAATCCTGTTTTTGGGGTTTTTTTTTTTTTTGTTTTTTTTTTTAGATGCGTAGTTCACACAGACTGAGACAAGAAATAGATGAAAAAAAAGAGATTACAACAGACAAAGAAACAGAGACCGATATTCTAAAGGATCAAGACAAAGTGGCTAATGTCGATGGGTTATGAACAACATAGTTCGAATAAAAACCAACTCAGTTAAAAATTAGACCCACCTGCTGTGGCTCCTAACATTGTTAATCATATCTAGCTTTTCATCTGTGTTTCTACTGAAGTTCACTTATTACAACAAAGCATTATTGCATACTAATTATAACAAAACATGCATAACAACATCCCTGTTAATTAATTACATACTGCTTCAATTTCATTTCAGCTGTGAAAATCAAAACCGTGCACCTGAATCATCACTACAAATACAAAGAAGAAGAGGAAGAAGAAGAAGGAGGAGGAGGAGGAGGATTTGGAGAAGAAGAAGAAGAAGGAGGAGCAGAAGAAGAGGAAGTAGAAGAAGGAGGAGGAGGAGGAAGAGGAGGAGGAGAAGAAGAAGAAGGAAGAGGAGGAGGAGGAAGAGGAGGGGGAGAAGAAGAGGAAGGAGGAGGAGGAAGAGGAGGAGGAGGAGAATAAGAAGGAGGAGGAGGGGGAGAAGAAGAAGAAGGAGGAGGAGGAAGAGGGAGAAGAAGGAGGAGGAGGAAGAGGAGGAGGAGAAGAAGAAGGAGGAGGAGGAAGAGGAGGAGGAGAAGAAGAAGAAGGAGGAGGAGGAGGGGGAGGAGAACCAAGAGTGTAGGATCAGGAGGGGAAGAGGAAGAGGTGGTGAATAAATGACAAGAACACGAAGAACAAGAAGAAGAAGAACGAAAACAAGACGAAAACAAGAAGTGTATGAATCACATGAAGAAGAAGAAGAAGAAGAGGGAACGTACCTGCCATTTTCGTAACCACCATCAGCGTTAGCAACACCCCTAACTTCACCGCCATTGCAGAACGAAATCGAGGCTCCATTACTGGTCTCACCCCAAAATCTCAAAAACAACAAAAAAATCTTCCTTAGCACGCGAAACTTTTCTTCTTCTTTTTCAGTTACAAGAAACAAAAAGACTTTCAGCAGAAAGCATCCAGAAGAAGAAAAGAATATAATACTTTTACCTATCAAAAAGTGGTATGGTTCTTTTTCCTTTTTATTCTTTTTTTTTTTTTTTAAGACCTAAAACCGAAACTTGAGAAGAACTCACAATATAGTAACACTTGAAATATGTATCAAGCTAACACAGTTATGTTCTTTTCTTGTTTGTGTTATCAAGTCCGAAACGCGAAATCTGAGATCAAGGACATAGCATTGTCTAGATGAGCCAGCACAGAATCTTCTAAGGGTTAGAAGACATGTGATGGCTTGCTCAGTGTCCGTTACTTCTCAGTCCCCCAGTCCTTCAGGTGAGACCGAAAGGTCCAGTGCTTCACACCTGGTGTAGCACGGCTAGCTCTTTTGGCTGAAATGCGACCTTATGTTGTTGCCATGGGGCGACGGACTGAGGTGTGTATTATAATACGCTGACGTTGGTAAAGGGCAAGGAGAAACGCCCGCTTTGATTTGTACCCAGGGCTTTTTTTTTTTTCCTTTTTTTTCAAATTAATTTATTTATTTATTTTTAATCTAATGGTTATCCCACCACCAGTCAACTTCTTTTTCTGTGTAAGTTTGTATTTCTCTTTTTTTGTCACAACAGATTTCTCTGTGTGAAATTCGGGCTGCTCTCCCCAGGGAGAGCGCATCGCTACACTGAGAGCACCAACCTTTTTCCTCTTTTTTTTGTGTGTATATTTTTTCCTGCGTGCAGTTTTGTTTGTTTTTCCTATCAAAGTGGATTTTTCTATAGAATTTTACCAGGAACAACCCTTTTGTTGTCGTGGGTTCTTTAACGTGCGCTAAGTGCATGCTACACACGGTACCTCGGTTTATCGTCTCATCCGAATGACTAGCGTCCAGACCACCAATCAAGGTCTAGTGGACGGGGAGTAGATATTGGCGACTGAGCCGTGATTCGAACCAGCGCGCTCAGATTCTCTCGCTTTCTACGCGCGCGCGCGCGCGTGTGTGTATGTGTGTGTGTGTGTGTGTGTGTGTGTGTGTGTGTGTGTGTGTGTGTGTGTGTGTGTGTGTGTGTGTGTGTGCGTGTGTAAGGATAGGGGGCTGTGTGCGCACAAAAGCACGCACACTCGCACACATTCATAAAGAGGGAAAAAGAGAAAGACAGAAGATACAGAGACATAAAGGAAGACAAAGAGACGAGACAAACACCCACACTGAAAATATCAACAAATAATATCAGGAATTTGAGACAATGCTGATTTATGTCAACCGAGCAGGGTGAAGGCTATGTTGGATGAAACATTATTCTAGCCAGTGCACTGAGAGAGAGAGAGGGGGGGGGGGGATTGGGGGGCGGGGAGGAGAGAGAGAGAGAGAGAGAGAGAGAGAGAGAGAGAGAGAGAGAGAGCAACAGACAGAAATACAAACAGAGACAGAACGAAAGTCTGAGAAAGAGAGCGGAAAAGAGAGAGAAATACAGAGACAGAGCGAGAGAACACTGACAGAGTTAGAGACAGACAGACAGACATACAGCCAGCCAGACAGACAGAGACAGAGACACAGAGAGAGAGAGTGGGGGGGGGAGGAGGAAGAGAGGGGTATATTATTTGACAAATAAAAAGCAAGATTTTGTCTCAAGGACCAAAATTGGACGGGGTAGGGTTTCACTCCTGAACGCCCTGAGCTGGTGAAAAAACAAATGAGTGGTGTTGGGCCATCGAAGACCGGGAAAGGGGACCACGTTGCCAACATCATAGGGAGGATGGGGGAGGGGGGTTTGGTGGGGTGGGGGGAAATTTGAAACCATTGTGGGGCAATTGGGTAATTAAACCTTACCACTTTAGTTGAAACATTGGGCCAAAAAAGAAGTCAAAATCTTGAACCCGGGGAGTTGTTTCCCGGGTTTCCTCACCTCTTCTCCAAATACAGTTTGTTGGTGATGGGTTTGTGAAAACCCCTTTTATGGTACTGCAAAAATTTAATTATTTTATATAAATTTAAAAATTAGAATATTTGAAGGTTTTTGACCTCCCTTGGGCTTCCTTGTTCAGTCCCCAAAAAAGAAATTTCAATTTGGTGGGTGCCCCCGGAAGGGGCTGCACAGAAGGGAAGGTTGGGAAGGGTGGCTTTTGCAGCCCCCTCTTGTCTGGGGCCGCGGCCCCTTGGATGGTTATAGTCCGAGCATTGTGTGAAGTGGTTCAGTCTTGGCATGTTTGGTTCAATGTTCCATTTGGCACGTACCAATTTTTGTGGGGATACCACCACCAACCTTTAGCGGCCAAGACATACCCCCCGGCCAACAACCCCAATCTACCAAAAAGGGGCGCCGCATCCTGACGTTCACCACCCCACCCGGTCCATCCCCCACAGTTCCCAAAACGGAACCCTCCCACCGCACGAGGCCCCTCCACCTTCCCCTTATTTCCTCAAAAGGGTTTATTGGCTTGTGGAAAGGGCCTTCATTTTTGTGTGATGTAAAGGGGAAAATTCCTGCGGCAGTCAAAGGTGGCTTAGTTGCATGTTCAGCCCTTTAATTCCACAAAAACAAAAACAAACCCCCAAAAACCCCAAACCAAAAATCCCTGAGAAGGTCGTATGATTCCCTTTTTTCCCTTTAGCCTTTGGGTTTGTTTTTTATAAATTTTGGACTTAGGGCCGAAAAAAATGATCTTGAAGATTGAGTAAAGAATGATGAAGAGGAAAATGAGTGAAACGTTGAAAAAAAACGCAGCCTTTTTTTTCCCAATTTACACAAAAGGGCAGTTGTTTTTAACCCCCCTGAAAATCGAGCCCAAAACCTCCCTGGGATTGTTGCGACAGGAAAATAAATTCCCCAGGAAAACCCTATTTGGATTGACTTACGTTCCCTTTTGGGCGAAACCTTATGGTCGACTAGTGAAACGATCAGCTTTTGTTCTGGAAATTTCCTCTTGCCAGGCCCTTTTTTTTCAAAACCCTTCAGTCGGTCGCACATTTCGGAATTCCCAAGGGTTTCAGCCAAATGTTGGTTCAAAAAAGGCTTAAGGGGGTTTAAGTAGGGTTAAGACTTGTGCGAAGACAAGGAAATGCATTTATTATCACAAACTTGCGCGTTCCCTCGGAAAAGTGAATAAATGCTCTTTAAACCTATCGTTAAACCCACATAACATAAAACTTTTTCAAAAAAACAGGGGTATTTGTGGCCTTGTGGAGGGTAGGAAGCAGGTGTTTGCCCACTGGAAAACAGACATTCCTTTCTGGGTTTTCCCCGAATTTGGCGGATCATGGCCCTTAGGGATTTGGGAGACGTTTTCTATCATTAAGGAAGGAAGGCCGAAAAATTTAAAAATGTTGAATTTAAAAAAAATTTGAAAAAATGTTTTTTTAACAAATAAATCCCATCCCCCAAAAAAATGAGGAGGGGATGTCCCTTAGGAAATTTTTGGGGCCTAATTTTTTAAATATAAATTTTATATTTAAATATTATTTATAGTTTGTCACTTTTTAAAACCCTTCCCATGCATCGGGGAAATTTTGCTGGAACCCGTCTGCCGGATGGAATTTCCCTACATCCTTTTTATGATACTTTTGGGTTGCTGGGTGGGTTGTGGAGGGTTTTTTTGGGGGTGGTGTTGATTTCTTCACCCCGTTTACCATAAACCAACTTTGTGTTTCGGTCCCGGGCCCAGGGTCTCTAAGCTGTACTATTAACAGGGTCCCAACGCCAATCCTCCAGTCCAACATCCAAAATTTTGTTGTCCGGAGGCGATTCCATACGATCTTCACACCTTTCCACGGCTGTTTGATGGGGTTGCTTTAGCTTTCAAAGTTTGGTTTCCCTTGGAGCCTTCTGGGGGTAGGGGCCGGTTCTTGTTTGGATTCGAATATTGCTGGTACACAAGGCGATGAGTGGCAGCCAACACTCGGGGGCCGAAAAAAATTCTTGTTAAAAAACGTACCCCTCTTTCCTTTTCCCTTTTCCTACGAAAGAAATAAAACGATGAGTGCAAATAACTGAAAAGGGGGTGAATCCCTGACGTTTGTTATGGTGAGGTAAACTGTGTTGGTTTAAAAAACACAACCCCACTCAAAACAACAAAACACCACACCCACACCATCCCCCAATCACTCCACCCAAATTACAAGCCAACCCAAGAAAAAAACCCCCCAAAATGATAAGCCTTGTCCCGCTTTAGGATGGAGCTGAAATAATTTTTCCCACACTTCCTTTCACTAATCGGGTTGTTTTGGTTTGCGGTAGACACTGAAATGGATTTCTTCCCCCTCCATAGTTTCCTTCATTTTAATAACGGGGTTTCTTTGATTTCCGTAACTTGTGACATTTTCTGTTTTTAAAACCAAACAACCCACCCTGCCCTCAAAAGTGGCTGTTTTTGATCCGAAGAAGGTTAAAAGATTTTTCAAAGAACTCGCCTCGCCTTTTTTGCCATCTTTTCCCCAATCATTTCGGTTTTACCCCAAGGACAGTGCTGTTCCCTTTTTTTCCGCATATCTCGCAGGGGGAAAACGCTAAAATTTTTGTTCAAACAATTGAAGGACGAATCCTTGTTTTTTTTCTTTGTTCTTTCTGGGGTTTGAGCTATTGGGTCCCCCAACCGTATTGCTCAAAAGGGGAAAGGAAGAATTTTAAAAGGCCCTTTTCTAGCCCCTTTTATTTTGGCCAGGGAGGTGCATGAAAATTAAATTAGGGTCCTCAGACTAGACGCTTTTCCGAAAATTGTGCCTTCAAAGAAAGCCAAACCCGATGTTTTAGGTTGGGTGGATAAAAATTCCCCAAAACTTCGTATATCGGGGTTTGGCTGTGCCACAGGCTTTGATGAAGAGGTATGGCATTTGGTGATGAGATTTGGGGTATGTTTTAATGAGTAAGAGGGTTGCAAGTAATAATTGTGGGTAACAATTCTAAATGGCAAGACTGTTGAACGGGTGGAAAGCACAGATGCAAATGGGGACCCCAAAATTTTCGGTTCTCATTTGCCTCGCACCACAGACTTGTTTTAAATCGCTTCCTTCCGTTACCCTTTAAATTATGGCTTTTTTTCGGGTTCGCCGGATCCATTGATACCCGTGAAACCCCGAAAGGGGACTTGCGTTTTGGTGGGGGTGGGAGTTGTGGGTGGTGGTTGGGAGTTTTTGGTTTGGTGTTGACTAAATCAAAACGTGGAATTGGGTTTTAGTCGTGGAAAAGATGAAACAGGTTATGGAAATTTCAAGGTTACCAGTAAAACCAAATTTTAAAAATACCCGAATTTAGAAAAAAACAAGAAACGAAAGGAAAACATTTTGGGGCTTATACGTACATGCCGCTGGTTGGAAAGGGGGGTCTGCTGTCAACGGGGTTTTCCCAATACATTTTCACCACCTGATCAGCTTTAATAAAGGCCTGGGCAAAGTATTTTTTCAAAAATGTTTTCAACCTAAAAGGGAAAGTTCCAAATTTTGTTATTTAAACCTAATCATTTTAATATTTTGAAAATTTTTCCCTGCCACAAAGGAGGTATGTTTAAATGCCCCCAAACCAAAAAAGTTGAGTTTAAAACCGATTACACTTAACACAAACACACACACACACACACACACACACACACACACACAATAAAAAAAAAAATATACAAACATTTTGTGGTGGTTTATGGTTTAAGGTCTTTTTTTAAACCCCTCTTATGGTTTGTTTAGCTTGCCAGAATTTATTTTTAATAATTATTATATAAAAGGGTTGTGTGTTTTTGTGGTGGTTAATTGGATGAAACCTTTAACCCTTTTCCTTTAAACTGTTTCAAATTTTTCACCGAAAAAAAAGGTTAAATCAATAAATTGGGGTTCGAGGGCTTGAAACGAGGTTTTTGTTATCATTGGGCACAGCGAAACCCCCCAGTCATAGATTTAAAATAAAACCAGGTAAAACATTAAAAGGAAAAGTGGTACTTACGTGGTAGGACGGAATTTTTGTTTACTATTTACTTTTAATTACATATTTTTTGTTTTCCTATGTATTTCCAAACACAACAAAACGAGACGACGACCCGAACACAACGACAACGAACAAAACATAACCCCACCCCGCAGAGCTCGCGAACGCACTACAAAAAAAAAACAAACACAAACAACCACCCCCAAAAACCTCACCCCATTACCACCACACCACCACCACCACCCCCGCCCCCCCGCGCCCCCCCCCCCCCCCCACCCATTCCCTTTCCCCCCCCCCACAAACACCAGAGAACAGAACTTAATGCTTTGGGAATAGTATTTTTATAAATTTTAAGGTTAAGCACCTGGGTTTTAAAAGGAAGGGAAATTTCCAAAAGAAAATTACAAACATACAAGGATTTTCATCAAAAGTGCCAAAGAAACAAATTTCTTCATGTCACGAAACAAAATTTTTCTCCTCCTCAAACCCTTTTTCTTTCTCCTTAATCCTTTCCTTTTTTTATCTCTCTAACAAACACAAAAACCAAAAATATACACCAAAAAAACACAACACACACACAAACAAAAACTGAGTTTAGATTTACAAAAAGGTATAACGAAAAAAGGTTATTTATAGACAATTTTACAACTTTTATCATTTTTTTTGGGTTATGTTTTTTTGGGGTAAAATGGAAAAAGGGCCTTGGAATGAAAAATGAACGTGGATAATGACAGGGAAAAGATGAATTGGAATACTTAAGAATAATAATTTGAATTGAATAGGAGACATAAAATTTAAAACCAAAAACCGCAGCAGATATTCGTTATCACGTGTTTTGGGCAGTTGCTAACAAACAGCAACGAACAAAGGCCCGAAAGACATCCGAAAAGGGAGTTCAAAAAACAGATGGCCCGGCCAACCTTTGACCAACCAAGGAAACGGTGGAAAAGGATTAAAGAAATGACTGTTGACGTTGGTGAGAAGAAAGAAACAAGCGGTTGAGCCCCTCAAGTGGGAAAGGATTACTGTGGGCTTGGATTTTTTTAAATTTTGGAAAATTTTTATGCATTAATACCCCTCGATTGAATCCACGTTACGAAAACCCAAAACTTTAGGGCCCTTTTCTGTCACCAAAAACATGATAAGGTTTTTAAATGGATGTTTTTAAAAGTTCACAAAGCAATTTTAATATATATATTTATTAATTTTATATTTTTTAATTTATATATCACAAACAAAAATGAAAGCAAGGCAACCCCAACGTAAATTTAAAATTGCTCTAACAACCTCGTTTTTAAAAACCCATCTCCAAAAACAAAAACCACCCCTCAATGTTCAAAAAACTGGTTAGGGGGTTTCAAATTTCCTTGCTGATTTAGAAAACTGAACTGTGGCATCACCAAATAGAGGCAGGATAAGATGTTGATGTGGACATTCTTTCAGAGAAAATAATCATATCTTCAGTTTTCTCATCATTTAACTTTAGTTTGTTGAATGTCACCATAAACTTAACATCGAGAATACAATCCTGCATTGACAGAATCAGACTGTGTACTTGGTTTGGTTTTGCAGACTTTTGTAGCTGAGTATCATCAGCAAAAGCGTGGTGAAGAACAGAATGGCCAGAAATGACATCAGAAAGAGGAGCAGTGTACAGAACGAACAGAATGGGGCCCAGGACCTAGCCTTGTGACACACCATAGGAGATCAGGGTTGGATCAGACTTAAAGTTATTAATAGAGTCAATCTGGAAGCGGTTGGATAGATATGAAGAAAACCAATTCAGAACTGTTGAGTAAATCCAAAAAAACATGTTCAAGTCTGGAAAGGAGTATACTGTGGTCTACTGCATGTATTTATTTATTTATGTATCTTATTTTACTTCATTTTATTTTATTGTATTTTCTCAGGGCTTGAACTGATTTGAACTTTCCTGCCTGAGTGCAGAACACCCAAATTTACTTTACGCTGATCATCTCTTGAATACATCTCGTCACTCAGTATAACGGATAAGGATATGAACGGTTTCCTAAATGGAATGTTTCTGAACGAGTGCTGACGACAAAGACTATTGTATCAGCACTTTACGTCACTCGGCTTAGGGTTGATCGTGGATTCTTTATCATTTCTGTCCTCAAGTTAAGATAACAGCACCACACACGTAAGTTATGTCAAGTCAACGGCACCACACACGTAAGTTATGTTGTGCAGATATGACGTCATAAGCACTCGCTTGTTCACGCTCTGTAACGCTTTCATCTGCTCAGGGCGTGAAGAAGCAAAACCTACCCCCTCCAATTTTGGTCCTCGAAATAAAATCTAGCTTTTTACTTTTCAAATAACACACCCCTCCTTTCCTCCATCCCTCCCTTCCTCCCCATCCCCCCACCCCCATTTCTGTCTCTCTCCCCCTGTCTCTCTCTTTCTACCTCTTTCCCTCAGTATCTCGCTCTGTCTCTCTTTGTATTTCTTTCTCTTGCTCTCTCTCACCCTCCTTTCTCGGTGCACTGCCCAGAATAGAATAATGTTTCATCCAACATACCCTTCACCCTGCTCGGTTGACGTTAGATCAGCATTGTTTCATATTCCTGATATCATTTATTTTTCGGGTGTGCGTGTTTGTCTCAACGGTCTTTTTGTTTCTCTTGCTATCATATCTCTGTCTCTGTTTCTCTCCTGTGTTTGTGTGTGCGCGAGCGTGTGCACTTTGCTCCCTATCTTTACACACACACACACACACACACACACACACACACACACATGCGTGCATGAGCGCATGCATACAGACACGCGCGCGCGCACACACACACACACACACACACACACACACACACACACAACCAATGGTTGGGATAACTAGCATTTAAAAAAAAAATGCCCCGTGTACA
>NC_134882.1:39307860-39370360 GCF_041734735.1 Babylonia areolata
GAGAAAAGAACTGAACAAAAGAAAGAACAGGAAAAAAGGGAAAAAAAACAAAAATAGAGACAGAACGAGAAAGGGAAAAAATGAGAATAGATCAGAACGAAAATACAGAATATGCCAGAACATAGCATTTTATTCCATGAAACGTTGAATATATATAATTCGTAGGCATATTATTAAGAAATATTGGAAACCTAAGAGTCATAATTACAATCATATCCTTAGCAACGTTAAAGAATCCGACATGGACGAATTTCACCAGCCTTGATTGTAGTTCTTCTTCAAACCTGTGTGTATACCTGCTCGCTTGTTTGCTTGCTTGGCTATCTGTCTGTCTGTCTGTCTGTCTGTCTGTCTGTTTCGCTGGTCATTTGTCTGCCTGCAGTGATGGCGCTTTGATGTTTTCGGTTCACGCGTGTGTTCATCCACAAGAAGCGGAACTGTATTCCTTGGATGTGTGTGTGTTTGTGTGTGTGTGTGTGTGTGTGTGTGTGTGTGTGTGTGTGTGTGTGTGTGTGTGTGTGTGTGTGTGTTCGTGCGCGTGAGCGTGTGCAACGAGTTTCTTTTCAAAGAATTGCGCTTCGTAAGTATTAACAATATCGTTGTTGCTTCTCACGAGAGAGGTAGATAGATAGAGAGAGAGAGAGAGAGAGAGAGAGAGAGAGAGAGAGAGAGAGAGAGAGAGAGACGGGCGCAATAGCCGAGTGGTTAAAGCGTTGGACTTTCAATCTGAGGGTCCCGGGTTCGAATCACGGTAACGGCGCCTGGTGGGTAAAGGGTGGAGATTTTTCCGATCTCCCAGGTCAACATATGTGCAGACCTGCTAGTGCCTGAACCCCCTTCGTGTGTATAAGCACGCAGAAGATCAAATACGCACGTTAAAGATCCTGTAACCCATGTCAGTGATCGGTGGGTTATGGAGACACGAAAATACCCAGCATGCATGAACCACGACAGAGTCATCGGCAAGTCGATGTTGGTCGTGTAACGGAAAGAAGAAGAAGAAGAAGAAGAGAGAGAGAGAGAGAGAGAGAATAGATCAATGCGACCCCGCCCCAATCCATCCTCTCCCAACAACCCCTTTAGTACCCACGAAATTCCAAGTTGATCAGTATCATTTCCAAGTCTTGTTGTTTGTTTGTTTTTCTCACCTGTTCTGGAATTGCGTGCAGCGGAGATCAATTTCTCAGGCGAATCCGAACCTCTCAAACTGGTTGGAACTTCTACGACCATCACCACGGCAACGGCCTGTGACGTCACCTCCCACGCCACCGGCACCAACGACATGCTGATCGCTGCTGGTATGATGATGATGATGTCGATGATGATGGTGATGGTGATGGTGATGATGGTGATGGTGATGATGGTGATGGTGTGATGGTGATGGTGGTGATGGTGATGATGGTGATGATGATGGTATGAGGTGATGATGATGGCGGTGGTGATGGTGGTGGTGGTGATGATGGTGGTGGTGGTGGTGATGGTGGTGGTGGTAATGATGATGATGATGATGGTGGTGGTGGTGATGGTGGTGGTGGTAATGATGATGATGATGGTGGTAGTATGATTTTGATGGCGGTGATGGTGGTGGTGGTGGTGATGATGATGATGGTGGTGGTGGTAATGATGATGATGATGGTGGTAGTATGATTTTGATGGCGGTGATGGTGGTGGTGGTGGTGATGATGATGATGGTGGTGGTGATGATGATGATGATGGTATGACATGATGGCAATGGTGATGATGATGGTGGTGGTGGTGGTGGTGATGGTGGTGATGGTGGTGGTGGTGGTGATGATTGTGGTGGTGGTAATGATGATGATGGTGGTGATCATGGTGGTGGTGGTGATGATGGTGGTGGTGGTGATGATTATGATGGTGGTGGTGGTAATGATGGCATGATAGTGATGGGGATGGGGATGTTTGTGATGATGATACTGTTGATGATGATGCTGATGGTGGTGGTGGTGATGGTATTAGTGGCGTTGGTGATGATGATGATGGTGGTGGTTATGATGATGATGATGGTGATGGTGGTGGTAGTCGTGGTGATGATGATGACGATGATAATGATACTGATGTTGATGATGATGATGATGGTGGTGGTGGTGACGATGTTAGTGATGATGCTGATGGTGATGCTGATGCTGATGATGATTATGATAATGACGATAATGATTGTACTACTACTATTAGTGGAGTGATGGCCTAGAGGTACGCATCAGCTTAGGAAGCGAGAGAATCTGAGTGCGCTGGTTCGAATCACGGTTCAGCCGCCGATATTTTCTTATCCCTCCACTAGACCTTGAGTGCTGGTCTGGACGCTAGTCATTCGGATGAGACGATAAACCGAGGTCCCGTGTGCAGCATGCACTTACAGCACGTAAAAGAACCCACGACAACAAAAGGGTTGTTCCTGGCAAAATTCTGTAGAAAAATCCACATCGACAGGAAAAACAAATAAAACTGCAGGCAGGAAAAAATACAAAAGAATGGGTGGCGCTGTAGTGTAGCGACGCGCTCTCCCTGGGGAGAGCAGCCCAAATTTCACACCGAGAAATCTGCTGTGATAAAAAGAAATACAAATACAAATACTACTACTACTACTACTACTACTACTATGCTGCTGTTGTTGTTGTTGCTGCTGCTGTCTGTATCAGAGAGTGATCCTACCGTTAAAATGATTCAGAAACGATAATGCTCACCCCCTCCCCTCTCCCCACCCGAAATTATTGGAGAGATGAGTATGCTGATGTTTCGTGTGAATGATGCTGAGATGATGGTGGATTTGTCTTGAAAGGTAACTATGACACGTCACTCTGTGTGTGTGTGTGTGTGTGTGTGTGTGTGTGTGTGTGTGTGTGTGAGTGTGTGTGTGTGTGAGTGTGTGTGGGGGTGTGTGTGTGTATGTGAACGACACAAGGAAAGAATGATGAGCACCTGAAGGCAGCTTTCAGTCAGTTGTACAAATTATTAGTGACTCCGTGTTTGTAAACCTTCACTGACCGAGGTTAGGCGCTGAATAAGTATCCGTATCAATCAATCAATTGATCAGTCAGTCAGTCAGTGAATCAATCAATCCAAATGATGAATTCGATCCGGACCGGCAGGGTCAGAGACCGACGCCACCATCCAGTGCCCGGACGTGATGCTGGCCACCTTCGACAACTACACCATCACCAAATCGTCCAACGACTACTGTAACGGGGTGGGCTATATCAACGTCTGCAACGACCGCAACAACGTCACCGTGGACTACAGTGTCTGCGCCGAAGAGGTCTTCTACTCCAGTGAGTAGAGGAAGAGGAAGAGGGTGTGAGGCGTGACGAGTGTTTGATATGTGTGTGTGTGTGTGTGGTGTGGGTGAATGTGGTGGGAATGTGGGGGAGGGTGAGTCGGTGGAAGGTTTAGGGGTGAGTGGTGTGTTTGTGTGTGTGTGTGTGTGTGTGTGGTGGGAAGGTCGGGGGGTGGGGGGTGGGGTGAGTTGTTGGATGGGTTGGGGGATGAGTGGAGTGTGTGTGTGTGTGTGTGTGTGTGTGTGTGTACGCGCGCGCGTGTATGTGTGTGTGTGTGTATCTGTTTGCGTGTGTGTATGTGGGTATGTGAGTATATGTGTGTGTGTGTGTGTGTGTGTGTGTGTATGTGTCTGTGTCTGTGTCTGTGTGCGCGTGTGTGTGTGTGTGTGCCTGACAATGAAAGTTATTAAAGCTGTGACACAAGCTCTCCAGTGGCTGTCATCTAGACATTCTTACGCTTTGATTACTGGGTGTGATACCCTCCCACACATCTTCCCCCCTGTCCTACTCTCCCTCCCACAACGCCATACTCATCCTCCACCCATCTCCTCCCCCCCCCCCCCCCCCCCCGACCACACTCCCCCCACCCTGCTGTCCTATCCCCCCCCCCCTTTCACTCTCCCTTTCCTACTCTCCCTTTCCCTATCTGCCCCCTGTTCTCCACTCCTTTCAACTCCTCCGTGTGTGTGTGTGTGTGTGTGTGTGTGTGTGTGTGTATGTGTGTGTGTGTGTGATGGAAGCTGTGATACGTAGGAGAAAGAGAGAGAGTGTATGTGTGGACACACATCTGTGTGTTTATGTGGGTGTGTGGGGGCTGGTTGTGGATTTGTGCACGTGTGTGTGTGTGTGTGTGTGTGTGTGTGTGTGTGCATGTGTGTGTTCTTATCACCTTTTTTTTTCGTTTTCTTTTGATGTGTACCTTTTATTTGAATCTTTCTCATACTCTTGTTAGTATCCTTTTCTTTTCTTTTACTTCATTTTGTTCTACTCCACTTTATGACCATACGCTTCTACACCAGTTTGTGTGTGTGTGTGTGTGTGTGTGTGTGTGTGTGTGTGTGTGTGTGTGTGTGTGTGTGTGTGTGCCTGTGTCTCTACATCCTGCAGGTGAAGGGAACCTGGCGTGTGTGCACTCATCCTCTTCGGGTTCCACGAGCTATGTGAACCTGTACAACTTTGACTCCACTGTGGACGATTCCACCACCTTCCGCTTCTCTTGTGTTGTGAGTGTCTTGCTGTGTTGCATGGTCTTAATTAAAGTGGCGTCATCTGGTTTGAACGTCATTTGGCTTGAACGTCATGTTTTAATGGCGTCATTAGGAGTGGGGGGTTGGGGGTGGTGGGAGTGTGACGTTTTTCACTTTCCGGTTCTCTTGTGGTGTGGCTGGTTTAGTGTGTTACGTAGCGTCCTCTGTGTACGTCATTTGTTTTGAACGTCATATTTCAGTGTCGTCATTAGGAGTGAGTGCGTGACGTTCCGCGCCTTCAGGTTCTCTTCCATTATGAGTGTTTTATCACATTACCTATGTGGCCTTGAAATGATGTCATCTCTGTACGTCAGTGGTTTTGAAAACGTGTTTTGTTTTTTTTGTTTTTTTGGTTTTTTTTGGTTTGTGTGTGTGTGTGTGTGTGTGTGTGTGTGTGTGTTTTACTGTCACTGGTGTACATCCTGCTCTATATAAGCTGGTCATAGTCATCGTCGTTGTCTTCATTGTTTTCATCATCACTGTCATCTTCTCATCTCCACCACCACCAACAACAACAGCAACCACACCATCATCATCATCATCGTCTTCAACATCATCATCATCTTCACTTTCGGCAACAGTACCAAAGTTTTTGCTTTTGTTGTTGGTATTGTTTGGGTTGGTTTTTTTCTGCTTGTCCTGTGGCGTAATATGACGATGATGCGATGGTGACGCTGGTAATGACGTGACGATGGCGATGATGTTGTTGCTGTTGTTGTTGTTGTTGTTACTGTAAGCTGCTGTTAATCATTATAAATGTTGTTGCTGCTGCTGTTGCTGTCGTTGATGATTATGTCCGCTACTTTTGTTGATGTTGCTGCTGCTGCAACTGAGGCTACAACTTCAAGTGCTTTTGACACGACTGTTGCTTCTTATTCTACTACTGCTACTATAGTACTACTACTGATACTGCTGCTGCTACTGCTACTACTACTACTACAAGAACAAGAACTACTACCACTTCTACTGCTACTAACACCGCCGCCACCATCATCGCCACCACCACCACTAGCTACCACCGCTAATGTTGCTGCTGATGTTATTGCTGCTACTGCTGCTGCTATTCCTTGTGAGCCCGGTACACTTGGTAATAAAGACATATTCTGTTCTATTCTATTCTATTCTATTTTGATATCACTACAACTACGACTTCCTTAGTTGTTGTTATTGTTGTTCTTTTTTTTCTTCTTACTGCTGCTACTACTGCTACTACTAATGCTGACAATGATGATGTTTCTAGGCTACAACAACAACAGCAGCTACTACTACTGGTTTTGCCGCTCATACCACTGCTTCTGCTCCTACTACTACCACAACAACACTACCGTTTTTGATGCTTATACTGCTGCTGCTGTTGCTGCTACTACCACCACAAGAACAGCTACTACTACTACCATAACAGCAACCACAACAACAGATACTACTACTACTACTGGTTTGCCGCATATACTACTGTTGCTGCTGCTACTACTACCACAACAACAACAGCTACTACTACTACCATAACAGCAACCACAACAGCAGATACTACTACTACTACTGGTTTGCCGCATATACTACTGTTGCTGCTGCTACTACTACCACAACAACAACAGCTACTACTACTACCATAACAGCAACCACAACAACAGATACTACTACTACTACTGGTTTTGCCGCGTATACTACTGCTGCTGCTGCTACTACCACAACAACAACAGCTACTACAACTACCATAACAGCAACCACAACAACAGATACTACTACTACTACTACTGGTTTGCCGCATATACTACTGTTGCTGCTACTACTACCACAACAACAACAGCTACTACAACTACCATAACAGCAACAACAACAACAGATACTACTACTATTACTACTACTGGTTTTGCCGTGCCGCATATACTACTGTTGCTGCTGTTACTACTACCACAACAACAACAGCTGCTACTACTACCATAACAACAACGACAACAACAGATACTACTACTACTGGTTTTGCCGCATATACTAATGCTGCTGCTACTACTACCACAACAACAACAGCTACTACTACTACCATAACAGCAACGACAACAGCAGATACTACTACTACTGGTTTTGCCGCATATACTACTGTTGCTGCTTCTACTACCACAACAACAACAGCTACTACTACTACTACCATAACAACAACGGCAACAACAGATACTACTACTACTGGTTTTGCCGCATATACTACTGCTGCTGCTGTTGCTACTACTACTACTACCAAAACAACAACCCTAACCACAACAGCAACTACTACTACTATTATTACTATTTCTACTACTACCACTACAACTACTACTACATGTTTTTACTTCTGACAGGCCATCGCCTACGGGTCGGACGGAATGGTGCTGGCCACCCAGCACCCATCTGCATGTGACAGCAGCCAGACCTCTACCAGTGTGCCCAGTACTGGGGCTACCTTGGAACTAGTGGCCAATGGTCAGTGGTGTGTGTGTGTGTGTGTGTGTGTGTGTGTGTGTGTGTGAGGGAGGGGATGACCGCAACCAGACCTCTACTAGTGTGCCCAGTACTGGGGCTACCTTGGAACTAGTGGCCAATGGTCAGTGGTGTGTGTGTGTGTGTGTGTGTGTGTGTGTGTGTGTGTGCTTGTGTGGAGGTGGGGTGAGGCTGTAAATGTGTTTGTGTGTGCATGCGCGCCTCAGATATATATATATATATATATATATATATATATGTGTGTGTGTGTGTGTGTGTGTGCGTGCGTGCGTGCGTGTGTGTGTGTGTGTGTGTGTGCACGCATTTGAACGTTGATGTTGAAATCTGAACACAGCGTCAAAAACGCAGCTTTTAGCATTTGGGTGTTGATTATGGTTTAATTTCATTTTATCTTATATCAGTGTGTGTGGACGGGGAAGGGGGGGGGTTCCATGCCTTTCACCCATAGAATACATACTTGCTTTCCGATGCCCTGTTTCTGCAAAACATTCAAGCACACACACACACACACACACACACACACACACACACACACACACACACACACACACACACACACACACACACACACACCTCTGCAACCCAACAACCTCCACACACCTTTATAAAATACCCCTATGATCTCCGCTATTTTTCAAAATTACCAAATGCAGATATTGAAAAAATTTGATTCAATAAAGGAATCCGAACCGACAAACCCACACACACCTCCTCATTCCCCTTCCCCCACCCGCCATCACTGTTGCTCTGTTCATTCCTTCTTCTTCTTCTTCTCCTCCTCCTCTTCCTCTTCCTTCTTCTTCTTCTCCTCCTCTTCCTCCTCCTCCTCCTCCTCCTTCTTCTTCTTCTTCCTCTTCTTCTTCTTCTTCTCCTCCTCCACCTCCTTCTTCTCCATCATCATCATCTTCTTCTTCTTTCTTCTCCTCCTCCTCCTTTTTCTTCGTCTTCTTCATCTTGTTCTCCTCCTCCTCCTCCTTTTTTTTTTTTTTGTTTCAATGTCAGTGTTAATGAGTGTAAGATGCTTGTCTTTTTTTTCCTTTTTTTTTTCTTTTTTCCACCTGTGTATCAGTGACCTGTAGTAAGTACATTTGGGTTGCGATTTTCGTTTGGTTTTTTTTATTTGTTTGTTTGTTTTGGTTCATTTTTGTGCTGTTGCTGTATCGTTCGTTTGTCGTTTGTTTGAGTGTTTGTTTTTCTCTCACTCTATAAAACCAAATGTGGTATTTACCAGAAACTGCTCTGCGTGAAAAAAAAAGAAAAGTAGAAAAGAAAAAAAGAAACATATCGAAAGGAAGGGGACAAATGACTAGAAACGAAGACAGGAAGAATAAGTTATAAAAAAAAAAAATATATAAAAAAATAAATTAAAAAAAATAATAAGACATCTCCGGTGCGGATATTTGATATATATACATATTTTATCTTAAAATTGATGTTTAAACATTCATCTCAATAATATTTCTATAACAGTGGAAGTGCAAGTAACTTGAACATGTTGGAAATATGAGCACCCCATCGTTTGCAGCCACCCAGTAACATGTGTCGCAGGGTACTCCTACTTTGATGCAAAGAGCGGGAATGCATTTTCATGTGTATGTTTTCCACGTCAAAAAATTCCAGTCAATTATTTGGCGGTGAATGCTTTAAGCCCGTTTTTTTCACGAGTTCCACTTTCTTCTCTTATGGAAAATATAGTCCTCAGAATAGTTGAAGCCTTCGCTGCATTACTGAAAGTTATTAGGTGAAGAACAATTGTTACCCACTAACAAAATAACCTTTTATCAATCTAAAAAGCCAGTTGTGTGATGCTAAACGCACGTGTCGTTTTCGTAGTATGACGAAACACAGAAGACTTGGGCACATCGGCTGTTGGTAACTTTTGCATGGTGCTCACGTGTGCATGTAATTGTGTTGTGTGTACACTAGCAGATGATATCTAACAAGACAAGCAGTCTTGTGGTTTGTCTTCCTGACCTAATAAGACTATTATGTACGAAACTGTTGTTTTTCACGTAACCGTTATTTATTTATTTTGCAAAGTCAGTATTTTGGGCACATGACAGTCACGATGGTATACTGATGGATGGGTACAAAGGTAAATGCCAGAAACCCAAAAAAGAACATGACTGCCCCACTTTTCTTTCTTTCTCTCAAGTTTTCGCCCATACGATTTCATCAGCAAAGTATGACGAAAAAGGAAATGAGCAGTCATATTCTTGTCTCCCCACCTCGCCCCCCTCCCCCCTTGCGCCCCCCCGCCCCCACGCCCTCACCCTTCCCCCCCAGGCCCCCACCCCCCACCCCCACACACACACACCACCTTCCGCATTATGATAAAATACACGCGCACACACACACACACACACACACACACACACACACACACAGATGGAAGCAGAGAAAAGGTCTGGTGCTCTCTAATGACAACAACAACAGTGTCGTGCAGTTCCAAGAACAGGCTGAAAGCAGAGAGGTCTTCATTGTCATCATCATCACCATCATCATCATCATCATCATCATCACCGCCACAATCATTATCATCGTTGTTGTCGTCCTTGTGGTTTTTGTTGTGTTTGTTCTTGTTGTTTCCGACACCTTTTTTTTTCTTCTTTTTTTTTTCTTTTTTTAATTCCTGAGCACTTAAACATGTCAACCACACAGCATAACTTTGAACGTGTAACAGTCATCGTCGTTTGCATTCAACTGAGTGACGCGTGTGGACTACTAATGGCACTGACCGTGAAGACTTTTGAGAAGTTGATATGATGTAATCAACACATGTGGTCACGGCGTCTTGATTTGCGTACAAATTCTCTCTCTCTCTCTCTCTCTCTCTCTCTCTCTCTCTCTCTCTCCGTGTGTGTGTGTGTGTGTGTGTGTGTGTGTGTGTGTGTGTGCGTGCGTGTGTGTGTGTGTAGCATGTGCATGCTTATTACAAATAATTACGTTTTATTGCGTGAACATTATCTTGAGAGACATTGATCTTCATCTTTTGTACTCTCTCTCTCTCTCTCTCTCTCTCTCTCTCTGTGTGTGTGTGTGTGTGTGTGTGTGCGTGTGCGCGTGTGTGTGTGTGTTTTTGTTTTTGTAGCATATGCATGCTTATCACAAATAATGTTTTGTTGCTTGAACATTATCTTGACATGTATTGATTTTCATGTTTTGAACTCTCTCTCTCTCTCCTCTCTCTCTCTCTCTCTGTCTCTCTCTCTCTCTCTGTCTGTCTGTCTGTCTGTCTGTCTGTCTGTCTCTCTCTCTCTCTCTCTCTCTCTCTCTCTCTCTCTCTCTCGACATTCTGCTTTCGCTTCGCTATGTAGTATTGTACATTTCAAATGGCCATTATTGTAACCGTGGCTTATATGATGTGCATGCTATATTGATTTATTGATCTCCCCCTTTCGCTATGCAGTGTTATACATTTCAAATTGCCATTATTGTAACCATGGCTTATATGATATGCATGCTATATTGATTTATTGATCTCCCCCTTTCGCTATGCAGTGTTATACATTTCAAATTGCCATTATTGTAACCATGGCATATACTGTGCATGCTGTATTGATCTATTGATTTATTGATCTCCCCCTTTGATGTATTTCACTGTTTCCCACTGGAGGGCTGGGTGGGGAAAAGCATTGTCTTGCTCACTCTGTTACCCTCAGAAAATACAATTTATTCCATTCAGTTCTCTCTCTCTCTCTCTCTCTCTCTCTCTCTCTCTCTCTCTCTCTCTCTCTCTCTCTCTCTCTCTCTCACTCTCTCTCTCTCTCTCTTGCATGTTTGTTTTGATTTTGATACGGTGGTAGAGAATATTATCGTCGTAGATTATGACTACAGTGATTATAGTAAGTAATTATTAATGTTGTCCTTGATTTGATTGTTATGATGCTGACTGACTCGTTTATATTACTGGTGTTTTGATAGCAATATTACCTGCTATCTCTCTGTAAGCTCTCTGTTCCACTCCCCTCTCTCTTCTCTCAGTCTATTTCTGGGTCTGTTTGCATATATCTTTGTCGTTTCGGTAGTGTGTGTGTGTGTGTGTGTGTGTGTGTGTGTGTGTGTGTGTGTGTGTGTGTGTGTGATACAGACAGACAGTCAGACAGAGACAGGGACACGTTGCAGAGAGGATCATGTCCTTTCATTGATAGACATGATGCCCATAGAGTCACACACATACACACAAATACAAACACACACACACACACACACTCACACACACACACACACACACACACACACACACACACACACACACACACACACACACACACACACACACACACACACACACACACACACTTTCGTAAACAGTTAAACAAGAAACCAACCATAGCTCGATCCAACCGAAGCCAACGCCAGTCATCTTGTAAAGCAACTCTATCTAACAAAGGCATCCAAACTGACCTATCTGTACAAAAGAAACAAAACGAACAAGAAACGGCAGCAACAACAACAACAACAACAACAACTACTACTACTACTCCTACTACTACTACTACTACCACCACTACCTCCTCACAGCTCAACAATCCCAACCATCTCCTCCATCAAACGAAACGAAAGTAGCAACAAAAACAACAGCAACAAATAAAATAAATAGATAGACCAATAAAAAAAAAGAATAATAAAAAAAGAAAAAAACTTTCCCTTCACACCATTCACCAGTCCCAACAACCACGACCTCCTCCTCCTCCTCCTCCAACACCGTCGTCATCGTCGTCATCGTCATCCTCCTGCTCCTCCTCATCGTTCTGGTGGCCCTGGCGGTGTACCACCTGTGGTACAAGAAGCGCTGGCAAGCCTTCAAGCGGAAGATCACCTGCTCGGACAAGAAGAGCCAGAGCGGCAAGGTGGACCCTGAAACAAGCCCCGCCAAGACCCAGGACAAGACGACGAAGGACGAGACAAAGACGACGAAGAAAGAGATAGCCATTGTGAACGAGACGAAGGTGTGCTCTCTCTCTCTCTCTCTCTCTCTCTCTCTCTCTCTCTCTCTCTCTCTCTCTCTCTCTCTCTCTCTCTCTCTCTTTCTGTCTCTGTCTGCGACTGGGTATCTGACTTTCGTTGGGGACGGTAAAAAAAACAACAACAACAAAAAAACACGATTTAAGCATTAACTCACTTGGTACGGCCAGTCCTCTCTTCTCCTCTACACAGACCCCTCGGATGTCCAGTGTCTGAATGACCCAACCTTTAGCTTCCGTCGTCAGAATTGTGGTATTCTTTGTCAACATTCACCTCTTCAGTGTAAGAGCCTTCCACTTGCAATATTTTGATGATGGTAATTGGGGTGAAACGCTGTTAACGTCGTCTCTTTCGCCGTTCGTATGGAGAGAGTTAACCTAATGCTCTTAATCTGCAGTGGAGACATTCGCCAACAATGGAGACATTCGCCAACAGCTTGTTCAACTCATATCTGACGGTCGTAAACGGCTATGGAATCTTAATCCTTTTTTTTTTTTTTATTATAAGGGTTTCTATTGATACTTATTAACGCCCATCTACTATCAGAGACCAGACTTTATGCGCTTTACAAAACACACATTTGCACAAGTGGTTGCCTACCAGGGTAGAACCGACTGAAAGCTGCCTCGAGGCGCTCATCATTCCTTTCCTGTGTCATTTAGTCAGGCTTGAATCACAAGTATATTTAACCTTCGTTAAGATAAGCAGTTCAAGTTCACTGTCACCCTTTCCTTCCTCTGTTCTTACTATTACTCTCCACTCCTCAGGGACTTTCGTTTCGTGATTGAGGTGACTGTACTGCGTACGCATGGTATACTTGTTGGAGCAATGTTTTTGCATGTGAGAACAGTTTTTTTTATGTGGTGTTAATTTTTGTAACCATACCCCTCACCCCATATGGGTGTTAACTGTTTGCGCTCTGGGCCCCTGTACTAAGGAGGTGGAGTGCATTATAAATGCCTGTTTTTAATAATAATTTGTAGTAGTAGTAGTATCAGTATTAGGAAGTAGTAGTATCAGGAGGGGGGGGGGGATAAAAATAAATGTTCTTAATTGTGGTAGTTTACTCACGTGATGTGCTTTGAGCTTTCAAGTTGATGTGCTTTGAAAAGCATCATTGTATATAATGTAAGGCGAGATAGAAATAAACTATTTTCATTACTATGAATGTTATGATTATGATTACTATGATTGTGATCATTATTAATATTACTATTGTATCATATCATATGTACATACGATATACTAATACTACTACTATCACTAATAATAATAGTAATAACAATAATAATGATGATAGCAATAACAATAATAATGTCAGTCGACAATAATAATGACAAGAGTAATAATAATAATAATAATCATCATCATCATCATCATCAGAATCATAATAACTGAATAATAATAATAATAATAATAATAATAATAATAATAGTCATGGCCTGGCTTCGCTGACGAAGATCTAGGAAGGGCGTTGTCCACGTCTGATGCAGGCACGCTCATGGCTGACAAGGCCAATGCGGGAAAAGCAGAGTCGGCCGCAGCAGTTGCAAGGGAAAGTCTGGTCTGGGTTTGCAGCTGCAGCGTCGTGGTTCTTCCTCCTTCTGCGTTTGTCCTCAAGGCTGGCCCTGCGGTTGTTTTCGAAGGAGGAGACAGCTTGGTGGATGGTGCGTCGCCAGGTCTCTCGATCAGCGGCTACTGCGGACCACTGGCGATGGTCAATGTGACAGGCACCGAGAGCTTTCTTCAAGGAGTCTTTGTATCTCTTCTTGGGTGCTCCTCTGTCACGGTGGCCAGTGGACAGTTCGCCATACAGCGCGATCTTGGGCAGGCGGTGGTCCTCCATCCTGGACACGTGCCCTGCCCAACGTAGCTGGGTCTTTAGCAGCACTGCCTCGATGCTGATAGTCTTTGCCTGCTCCAGGACCTCGACATTTGTGATGTAGTCACTCCAGTGGATGCTGAGGATGGTGCGAAGGCAGCGCTGGTGAAAGCGATCAAGCAGTCGTATGTGGTGCCGGTAGGTGACCCAGGTTTCGGAGCCATACAACAGGGTGGGCAGTACAACCGCTCTGTACACGCTGATCTTTGTGTCTTTCTTCAGGTGTTTGTTGTTCCACACTCTCTTGTACAGCCTGCCGAATGCGCTGTTTGCCTTTGCAAGTCTGTTGTCGATCTCCTTGTCGATCTTGGCGTCAGACGAGATGGTGCAGCCTAGGTAGCTGAACTGGTGGACCGACTTCAGCTCTGTCTCACCGATGTTGATGTGAGGAGCGTGGAATTCTTCCCGTGGGGCAGGCTGGTGGAGAACTTCCGTCTTTTTCAGACTGACTTCTAGGCCGAAGAGCTGCGCAGCCTCTGCGAAGCAGGACGTTATACGCTGCAGGGCCGCTTCTGTATGGGCGACGAGGGCAGCATCGTCGGCAAACAGAAGCTCTCTGATGAGTTGCTCCAGTGTCTTGGTGTGGGCCTGTAGCCGCCTCAGGTTGAATAGGCTGCCATCAGTGCGGTATCTGATGAAGATACCGTCGTCGTCGCCAAGATCTTCAGTGGCCTGTTGGAGCATCATGCTGAAGAAGATCGTGAAGAGGGTCGGCGCGAGGACACAACCTTGTTTCACTCCATTTCCAATTGGGAAGGGCTCCGAAAGGTCGTTGCTGTGTCTGACCTGTCCACGCTGTTCCTCATGTAGTTGGATGACCATGCTGAGGAATTTGGGGGGGCATCCTAGACGTTTCATGATCTCCCACAGACCTTTTCTGCTCACGGTGTCGAAAGCTTTCGTGAGATCGACGAATGTCGCATACAGTCCTTTGTTCTGTTCCCGACATTTTTCTTGTAGCTGTCTGAGAACGAAGACCATGTCAGTGGTGCCTCTGTTGGCTCTAAAGCCACACTGACTCTCTGGGAGATGTTCTTCGGCGATAGTAGGCACCAGCCGATTTAGGAGGACTCTGGCGAGGATCTTGCCTGCGATGGAGAGCAGAGTTATCCCCCTGTAGTTGGAGAAGTCCGACTTTTCTCCCTTGTTTTTATACAGGGTGATGATGACTGCGTCACGGAGGTCCTGTGGTAGTTTGCCTTGCTCCCAGCAGCAGACAAAGAGGTTGTGGAGTTTGGAGTGTAGTGCTGGGCCTCCATTCTTCCACGCCTCCGGCGGAATTCCGTCAACCCCTGCTGCCTTGCCACATTTCAGCTGTTCAATGGCCTTGACAGTCTCTTCTAGGGTTGGTAGCTCGTCCAGTTGTAATTTCACTGGCTGTTGTGGGATGCGGAGAATTGCCGAGTCTTGAACCGTGCGGTTGGCGCTGAAGAGGGCCTGGAAGTGTTCCGACCACCTGTTCAGGATCGACATCTTGTCTGTGAAGAGCGCCTGGCCGTCTGCGCTGCGCAAAGGACTCTGGACCTGGTATGAGGGACCGTACACCACCTTCAAGGCTTCGTATAAGCCCCGGTAGTCACCAGTGTCTGCACAAAGCTGAGCCCTCTCTGCCAGGTTGGTCCACCACCCATTTTGAATCTCACGAAGCTTGCGCTGGAGGTTGCTGCATATGAGCCGGAAGGTTGCTTTCTTCACCGGACAAGACGGTTGTGCAAGGTGAGCCTGGTGGGCTGATCTCTTCTTCGCCAGCAATTCTTGGATCTCCTGGTTGTTTTCGTCAAACCAGTCCTTGTTCTTTTTCGACGAGAACCCTAGGACTTCTTCAGAGGACTGCAGGATGGCTGATTTCAGCTGTGCCCATAGTGCTTCTGGAGAGGGGTCTGTGGGGCAACTGGGGTCTTCAAGTTTGTCCTGAAGCTTCGCCTGGAATTCAGCTTTCACTTCAGCTGACTGAAAGTTGCCGACCTGGAATTTCTTCCTAGGAGCTCCTCCTTTCTTTGGTTTGGGCTTGAAGTGGAGCCTGAGCTTGCTGCGGACGAGGCGGTGGTCAGTATGACACTCCGCGCTGGGCATCACTCGGGTGTGTAGGACGTCTCGTACGTCTCTCTGGCGCATCAGGATGTAATCAATGAGGTGCCAATGTTTGGACCGAGGATGCATCCACGTTGTCTTCAGGCTGTCCTTCTGCTGGAAAATGGTGTTGGTGATGGTAAACTGCTGCTCTGCACAGAACTCGAGAAGAAGGCGCCCATTGTCGTTGCAATTACCAACGCCATGCTTGCCAAGGACTCCTTTCCAGGCTTCTGAATCTTGGCCAACTCTGGCATTGAAGTCGCCAAGGATGATGACCTTGTCGTCAGCAGGGGTGTTCTGAACGAGGTTGCGCAGATCAGTGTAAAACTTGACCTTTTCTGTGGGGTCCGCTTGGAGGGTTGGAGCGTACACGCTGAACAGAGTGGCATGCTGTTTGTTCCGTAGTGGGAGGCGCATGGACATAATTCGGTCTGAGTGTCCTGTTGGCAGGTTTTCAAGCTTGGAGGCAATGGTGCTCCTGACCATAAAGCCTACGCCATAAAGGCGTCTCTCGGTCTCTGGCTTGCCTGACCAGTAGAGGGTGTACCCAGCGCCGTGTTCCTGGAGGCTGCCTTCCCCTGCAAAGCGGACTTCGCTGACGGCAGCAATGTCAATGTTCAGTCTCTGAAGTTCGTGTGCGACTAGAGCGGAACGCCTTTCTGGGTGGTTGCTGTCTGCAGAGTCACGCATGGTTCGGATGTTCCAGCATGCTACCTTTAGTCCTTTTGCACCTAATTGTGAGGCAGGTGCCGGCCTTTTCTTCTCTATTGTTGTTCGACCGCGTTTGGAGATGCCCGTTGACCGCGGTTAGCCAACTGGGGGGTATGGAGATGAGCATTTGTTTGGACCACCTTTTCTAGGCCCCTCTCCGTGTGGAGCAAGCAGTGCTGTCCCTAGAAAAGGCTGCTTGGTCGTTCAGGGTGCTGCCGAGTGATGCTGTCACCTCCGGGTCAACAATCAGGCGACCAATATCCTGAACCGCCTGCATGCAGGATTGGAACTGCGGCTTCCAGTGACATCTTCCACCTGCCGTTTTCGCCCCTTTCCCATCGCTACAGGGCTTGGAATAGTTGGTGGCGCGGACGTGGACGTGTCCTTCAAGCCTGCGCAATGGAATTTTTAGGTGGAGTGCAGTGTGCGCAGTACTGGCCCCACCCTTTACACCCGTGGTTCATCTGCCATAGCCTAGCAAGCTGGGACGGTGACAGTGAGGTCCTCAGGTCGTAGGTTTTATATCAGACTGTCCTTGTCCTAGCCTCTGGCTCAAAAACCTTCCTCGGAGGCACGGGGGCGCGGCTACTGAAAGTCGGGACATGGCCATGGACCCAGGGTCAATGCATGTCGAGACTGTCCTGCATTCCTTAGCACTTCATGGGTTTTACTTCAGACTTTTCCTTGTCTTAGATGGACTGCCTTCCCAGGCTATCGAGCTCCATCTGCCCACATGTGACAGGTAGCACAGGGTTACATGGTACCTGTGGCAGGTAGAGACCTGACCTGACCACAAATAATAATAATAATAATAATAATAATAATGACGATGACGATAACAACAAATCTTATTGTATCATCATCATCAGCATCATCATCATAATCATCATGTCTTATCATGGTGATTATTATCGCCATTACCCTACGACGACAGACGAACAATGCCTCTCCGGCGACGGCCCAGCAACAGCAACAGCAGCAAAAGGAGGAGGAGGAACCACTGGGGGAGGATGACGACGATGAGGCGGCTGACAAGGAGGTGGCGGCGGTCACCAGGGATCTCCACGACCCCACTGTCACCTCCTACGTCCTCGGGGAGACTGGCGAGACTATCGAGGTGGCCCAACCCCGCCGACTTCCGCCCCTGGAGACCCACGCTGGTAAGGACTGCTGCTGGTAGGAATAAGTGCTTGTGGGATGCTGCTGCTGCTGCTACTGCTGCTACTACTACTACTACTACAAGAACACAACCACCACCCACTATACTATATTGTATAGTATAGTGTAGTATAGTGGTGCAACATCACCAGCGCCAACGCCACGATAGCTTCGAACAGCATCACTGTCTTTCTGCTCTTTCTGTGTGTGTGTGTGTGTGTGTGTGTGTGCGTGAGAGAGAGAGAGGGGGGGGGGGGGGGGTAAGTGGCATAAAGCTTAAGACGCTCACCTGCCAGTACTGTGTCCGTGAGAGTCTGGGTTTGAAACCCGGTCTCGTGTTCTCTCCCTTTCTCACAAATTTTTACGAGTGGAAAATCAAACTGAGTGCCAAGGCTTTCGGATGAGGCGATAAACCAAGGTCTCGTGTGCAGCTCGCACTTGGCACACTGAAAGAACCCATGGCAACGCAAGTGTTGGCCTCTGGCAGACGGGCGCAATAGCCGAATGGTTAAAGCGTTGTACTTTAAATCTGAGGGTCCCGGATTCGAATCTCGGTAACGGCGCCTGGTGGGTAAATGGTGGAGATTTTTCCGATCTCCCAGGTCAACATATGTGTAGACCTGCTAGTGCCTGAACCCCCTTCGTGTGTATACGCAAGCAGAAGATCAAATACGCACGTTAAAGATCCTGTAATCCATGTCAGTGTTCGGTGGGTTATGGAAACAAGAACATACCCAGCATGCACACCCCCGAAAGCGGAGTATGGCTGCCTACATGGCGGGGTAAAAACGGTCATACACGTAAGAGCCCACTCGTGTACATACGAGTGAATGTGGGAGTTGCAGCCCACGAACGCAGAAGAAGAAGAAGTCCTCTGGCAGAATTCTCAGTGTATATGTAGCGTATGTGGATTTGTCCGAACTGAACGCAGTGAAGCACCTCCTTGAGAAACAGGAACCGGAACTGAAAGTGACGTGCTCTTTCCACCAGATCTCCCCGGGACCCCAACCCAGGAGATGCTCTATAAAGCAGGAGACTCCTGAGCCCGCCCCTCCCGCGACTTGGGTCGGGGCGTTCGCCAGCTGTAGGCACTCTGTGGACACCTGGACCGGGTTGCACGAGCCGGCGATCTTTTGCATCGCTAAGTTTGCTTAACGTAAAGAAGTTTCCTAAAGTCTATGGAATTAGCGTGTATGATAGTCAGTGGTATCCAATCTTGGCTGCCAGAAGGAGGCGACTGTTGTACCGCCTATCTGGGCTAGAAATTGATTGTAGTGGAGAGTGCCAGTGTCTTGCCCAAGTTACATCCCCATTCTGTCGGCCAGAAGGGCCTAGCGTAGACTTACGAAACATTCTTAATGTAAAGCGAGCTTCGCCGTGCTAACATCACTGACTGATGCAATCCATGCCGCAGCTGTGACTGATGCCATGTTTAAAGTGCACGAGAAGATCGATCACTGTGGATTCTCTTATCGATGTCAAATCGAATGAAAAGTCAAGAGAGATGCCATGTCCAAACTGATTATTGTCATTTGAGGTCAGTCACTCGCTTGGGCAGTTACGTGAAAATAATGATAAAGAACTGATGAAGTTTACCGCCTGCTGTCATGAAATAAATTTCCATTGTTGGGATCAATCAAACCGCGAATTATTCTATACAAGGATTGAGTTTAATTTTACTCAGTGCTCAGTGTAATGACGGTGAGAGCATACTACCGAGTTGGCCAGAATGGATTCTCATGTAGGAAAAATTGATAAAATTGATAAACTTAATCTACTTCTGGTATCATATAATTTTTTTTTTAATTGCTAGGGTCAGTCACAATTACATTACTTAGACTACATTGATGGTTTTTTGGGTTGTTTTTTTGTTTTTTTGTTTTGTTTTGTTTTTTAGTTTCAGTCAAAGAAGAAAAGAATTATATTAGAAATTGGGTGATAAGCATATATTTTCACTGATGAATTTTCGTTCTCGCGTTACAATGAATAAAGACAGCATATAGAAATACTGCTCTTCTGCCTTGTCAAATAGATTACGTTCGTTCACAAAAGTATCAAGCAACTTTACACTCTTCGCTATTGACGGGAGAGGAAAAACATCAGAGGACTTTAAATACTAAACTGTAAAACGCAGACAAATTACTCGACCAAAATTTCGGTCTTGGGGTCGGTTTTCCCACTTTTTTTCTTTTTTTTTTTTTTTTTTTTAAGCAACAGTAGTTAGTGGTAACCACGGACGTATATTGGCTTGGCCATGGATTTATTTTAACTACCCAGATCAAACCAGATAACTCTTACCACAGTAACATTATTTGTCGCCCTTGGACCTTTCCCCCACAGGTTTCAACATTTTCTTTTTTGACTCACTTGTGTTTCTTTTTTCTTTTTAATTGTTGCTTTGTCTTACTTAAACTGAGACTATCATCATCTGTGTGCAATGGCATACTGTCGTTGTCATGTAACTTAGGAACATATGTCACATCTGTTTGTGTGAGAAAAAAAAAGTTTTTACGATCGTTTGCTTTTGTCAGTGGTTTATGTGAGTTTCTGCTTTTTTGCATTTGATATCCAGAGAGAGAGAGAGAGAGAGAGAGAGAGTTTGCGGGTTATTTATACATTGTCACAACTGGAGTAAACATGTATGAGTGACAAAAAATTCTCGTAAAATATTCAGTTGGTTTGATTTATCAATATATTTAATTCACGATGTTTTTTGTTTGTTTGTTTGTTTACTTGTTTTTTGTTGTTTTGTGTGTGTGTTTGGGGTTTTTTTTTATCGTACTTAGAAGTATTTCTGTTTTCCAATTTTTGTCTTTCTTTCTCACTCTTTTTTTTCTTCTTTTTCTTTGGTTTAATTTTACATGCGTGTGTTTTCAAACAGAAATATACACCTTCGGAAGAGATTGTAGTATCGGGTTTTGCAGTAAGGGGTGGAACCCAGTGTCTGTACACCACTCGTTTGCTGTTTTGAATGACAACGATTTTTTTCCTTGTTAATATGAATGTACATGTGTATGTATACGTACACTTTGTATATTTTGTTTTTATGTATCTCCATATATGCACATAACTATATTTTATGCATTTAATACAGTATACATGCTCACTGACGTTTGCTACGTTCATGAATCTGTTCCCAAGCTTTCCATCATTCTTGTTTATAAATGCTATTGTTCAATGTTCTGTTGGTTGTTGTTGTTTTTTTAACCTGTTGAAAAATGAATGTATATTCACTATTTGACTTTATGCTGATAAGTAATCCTGGTATTGTAAACGAACAGAACGTAATGTTCACAATGTTCACTTTTATATATGTTTGTTCCCGTTTCGAAGCTGACTGTGATAAATACATTTTCATTGTTTATTAACTGGAAATATGACTGTGGTTGTGTGTATAAGTTTGTGTGTGTGTGTGTGTGTCAGTCGGTATGTGTGTGTGAGTCGGTGTGTGTATGTATGTATGTATGTATGTGTATGTTGAGCAGAACAACAAATGAGAGTGAAAAAGGCAGGAAGAAAGGGAGCGATGGAAGGAGAGAAAGGGAGAGAGACACTTGGATGCACAAAAGCATGCACACACCAACTCGTGCATTATTTCTACCTTCCATATATGCCCATGCACGCACAAGCACGCACACACGCACGAACGCACACACATACATTCACTCACTCACAACGAAGACCAATGTATACTCCAAGCAAATTAAAATGGAAGCTGCTGACAAATTCTTTTTTCTTTTTAGCGTAAAATGTAAAGAAAGAACCGCTTTGCTTTCTTTTCTTCTTCACGCACTGCTTTTTCTTTTTCACCATATTGCTTTGTTTTCTTCTTCTTCTTTTTTTTAAATTTTTTTTTTTAACTGCATTGCATTGTTTTCTTATTCACTGCATTGCTTTCTGTTCTTCTTCACGCACTGCTTTGTTTTCTTTTTCACCATATTGCTTTGTTTTCTTTTTTTCCTTTTCTTTTTTTACTGCATTGCATTGTTTTCTTATTCACTGCATTGATTTCTGTTCTTCTTCACGCATTGCTTGTTTTCTTATTCACTGCATTGCTTTCTTCTTTCTTTCTTTTTTTTCCACTGCCTTGTTTTCTTTTCTTCTTCACCGCACTAATTTCTTTTTTTTCTCTTTTTTTTCACTTCTTTCACAGTTTTTTCCTCTTCGCCGCATTGCTTTCTTTTCTTCTACATCACATAACTTTATTTTCTTTTTCACGACTACATTGCTTCATTTTTCTTCTTCGTCGCATACTGAATGGTCTTTTTCACTGCATCATTTTGTTGTTCACTGCTTTGCTCAACTGCATTGATTTTTCTTCTTCAATGTGTTGCTTTTTCTTCTTCTTTCCAGTGCTAGTGTATTTTCGTAACCTCTTCACCCCATGTTTTATTTTCAGTGGAAGTGGAACACAAAGCAAGCTCAGCACACCATTCTGAATTTACCACACCACTTTTCATTCTTCTTAACTTTTTTTTTTTCTCGTCCAAACTGAACCACACACCCATCACAAGTTTTTCACTGCACTACTTTTATTTCCAAACACCGTTTAACATGCTTGTGCAATGCACATCCCAAAAGACTTCACACTCCCCAATAATAATAATAATATTAAACAAAAAGAAAAATAAGAACGAAAGGAAACCCACAACAAAAATTATGTTTTTATGCCATTTTCACAATCCACCTGCTGTGAGGGAAATCCTCTGGGAAGTAGGTATATGCGGGGGGAAAAAAACAACAACAACAAAAAGCACACAGAACACAAAACAAGAACAGTAAATAACAACCGAAGCACTGGCAGCATCAAAGTGCCTAAGTACAGTGTGTAGCAGAACTCGTGTTTATATTTTTAAACCTATGTATGTGAAGAACTCATAGCAAATGTTTAAAAAAAGGAAAAAAAAACTCAAAATTATCAGACAATATTTCTTTTAAGGGAAAAAAACAAGAACACAAACAAAAACAAAAAGAACACACACACACACACACACACATCATAAACCAGTGAAATCAACTTCAGTACACAGTTTGTTTTTTGGTGGTGGTGTTTTAACATACCCAGCATGCACATCCCCGAAAATGCAGTATGGCTGCCTGCAAGTCTGGGCAAAAACAGTCATACCTGTAAAAGCCCACTGGCTCATATGAGGGAACATGGGAGTTGCAGGCCACGAAGGCAGAAGGAGAAGAATACCAGGCTGCTGCAAGGCCTCTCACCTAGGAGGACCCTGCACTACTGCTGCATCACTCCAGTGATCAGCAAACATTGAGCAACTCTCGGACACATCCATGAATATATAATACTCGACTGTGTGGTCCCAGTCTTCCCACTTGAGCTCAAGAAGGTGCACTCTACTATGGGTAGAGCAACCACAAAAAATTCCGTGACAAAATTTTGACATCTTTTTTTGTGGGCCATTTGCAGAACTTTTGCTTCAGATAAGTAAAGATTTTTAACTTTAAGGGGCTGCATAGACTAACTATACTGCAAGTGGCACTGTACTAATATATCCACTTTAACAACATCAGCTATTAAAGATGGCTTCTCCAAGAGATCATAGGACAGGAAATGAGACGGAAAAAAAACCTATTTATTTTAGGGCCACGTATGTACACATACACTCATAACAAACCACTTTGGATATACTTTTTCTTTTAACTAACCAGATTTATACATACACCGATAACAAACCACTAAGGTATACATTCACTCATAACTAGCCACTTAGGTATACAAACAATTAAATACAATCACTCATAACTAACCACTTAGGAATACGTACTCTTAAACAAACCACTGAGGTACGCATATACACATAACAAACCACTTAAATACATTCACCAACAACCAACCACCTAGGTACACATACACAAATAACAAACAATTTATGTGCACATTCACTCATATCTAACCACATATGTATACATATACTTCCAACGAACCACTGA
This sequence comes from Babylonia areolata, assembly GCF_041734735.1. Taxonomy (NCBI): domain Eukaryota; kingdom Metazoa; phylum Mollusca; class Gastropoda; order Neogastropoda; family Buccinidae; genus Babylonia; species Babylonia areolata. The sequence goes on from NC_134882.1 coordinate 39,331,617, forward strand.
AGAGTATATATATATATATATACACTCTCAAAACAAACTGCTTAGATACACTCTCAACAACACTTCCAACGAACTAATGAAGTATATATATATATATATACACTCACAACAAACTACTTTGATCTACTCCCAACAACACTTCCAACAAACCACTGAAGTATGTATAAACACTCACAACAAATTACTTTGATACTCTCCCAACAAGCTTTGAATGAAAATACCAACGTGCCACACAAAATGTGATAGCTCAAGAACTCCCGGGTGAATTGCATCCTCTTTGCAATATTTCTCCTCATGCCAGCTGGCTATACATACACTCATTACAGACTCTGAATGTAAATGATAACAGCACTTTGAATGTAAATGAATGGTAACATCACACATGATGGCACAGACAGATATCACAGAACTGTTGTTGAATGATATTCTGTTGCTGTTCTCCTCTCTCACCCTCTCTCTTTCTCATCTGTGTGGTGTGTGTGTGTATGTATGCAATTTTGTGTATGTATGTGCATGTGTGTGCGTGTATTTAGTGTGTGTGTGTGTGTGTGCACGTATGCTCATGCATGTATGTGTGTATGCATTGTGTGGCTTTTAAAATGTGCAAGCACAAACCATTTGATACTAAAATTCATCCCACGAACATTCTGTTTAATCTTTTAAAATAATTAAAGAAAACAAATACTGAGTATATCCTACGTATGAGTAAATGATATAGACGACGTGCTAACAAATAATAAAATGAATACAAGCAGGGACATCAATGACTAGCTACATGTAATCTCTTCGGCATTCATCAACTTTTGTCATGCAAGTCTTTCTTAGATTCCGTCATGAGAGGAAGAGTAATGAGGGTAATGGGGGTTGGGTTAGAGTGGTGTGTGTATATGTGTGTGTGTGTGTGTGCATGTGTGTGCATATGTATGTGTGTGTGTGTGATTGTGTGTGTGTGTGATTGTATGTGTGTGTAACCACACTTGAGAGCATTTTGTATGCTTGTGTATGCATGGATGCATGCACTTTTGTCTAAGTCAGTCCATTCGCACAAATGATGTCTGCACATTTAATACTGGAACTTGTGACAAAGCTGAACGTGTGTATAAGCCCGAGCATAAAATCAAATCCCAAGGGGTATAATTATCTACACAAAGTAATACATGATAAGATGAGTAATGGCATGTGCAATATTTCATCTGATCTTTTCTGCATCACACTCGTGCGGCCACTGTGGCAACGACAATCATATCTTTGGATATGGGACAATCAGCATTCAGCATCCAAAATCTCCATGATGGTGGCAAGAACAGGCCGAAAACATATCCAGCTATAATAATGATAAGAACAGACTAAAATACATCCAATAACAATCTTTGAATAAAAATCAATCTGTCCGTGGGGAAGAAATTGCTTTGCATTGTGTTTTGTTTTGTTGTGTTGCGTTCCACTGTACTGTACTGTACTGTTTTTATATCATAGTTCACTGCAACAGTTACAGATTCTTATTTCCTATATTGACTAAAGATTCCGGATTCCATGAATGAAAAGGAGAACGTATACAGATGCCAAAGCAAAGAACTGAAATCTGTCACAAAACAGCTGCCATATTCTCAGTAAGACAGAACTGCTGCTCTTTCATCAATTTGACATTGTCGCTTACGGTTCACCCAACTGCACAGTGCACAGGGATTTATCAGAACTGTCCAAAAAAACAAACCATTCATGACATTATCTTAACCAGTAAGTTCCTTCAGGCAAATAAGACTTGGCTGTGCCACATACATTTGCTCTACCGCTTGATATATTATCCCAACATAACAAAAAATCATTTAAAAAAATCAAGACCATTTCAAAGCCACACAAAATGCACATCTGCAGGCAAATAACACTGCAGAATGGACCAGTGCCCATTCCAGTGTTTAAAATATCGCTTACCAAGTCAGCAGAGAAAAACAGCACAGATAGTACATCCCAGAATGCAGAAAAGAGAGAGGAAAAGTGTTTAGGCTTGTTGGAAGGAAACGAAAGGAGAATGGACTGGGAAGGAAAAAAAAAAAAAAAAAAAAAATCACACAAAGGTGTGGGAAGAAACAAGGCAGAAACAAAGAAAGTAATAGAAAAGATGAAATATCCAGCACAGAATTTTTAGGAGCCTGGGATGCCATTTATACTGCAAGACCCCCGGCATCCCACATGGGACATTTCGTCAATGCTCTCAACAATAAATGCTTCCAACAATATTAACGATCTCTTCCCCAGTCTCTTAAGACTCTGTCCACAACATAATATAACCCATCACATTTTCTGCACATACAGTGTTTATCATCATTATAATCACCATACATGTTCTTCTTCAATTTCCCCAGACTAAAAAATTACAATCTTCTATGCAGTTTCTTCCCATTTAAATCAAATATCATCCACTAAATAATGGTAAACACACGACAACAGAGCACTGACAAAAAACAAGTCATAATAATAGTAATATTATCATTACAAATCATCACACAAAAAACATTTTAAAAAAAAGAACAAAAAACAACAACAACTTAATCATGGTGTAAGGAATGTACAGAAAAGATAGCAGAAGCGTCGACATCCAGGCAGCTTCAACAACAAACAGTCCAAAACGTTGAATGATCTAAGTTTTAACTGACTAGTTACTCAGCTTCCATACGAAAAATCCACTGAAAAAAAAAATCGAAAGAAAACCCTCTTGATAAGGCAAAGCACCCCACCCAAAAGGCACAATGAAACGAGTTTAAGGCACTGTGTGGAAAACACTGACCTGTAAATTAAAAAAAAAAAAAAAAAAAAAACACCCTAAATAAATAAAAAGATAAAAGAAAATAAAACATACACACAAAAACCTCTTGCCCAAGATGCAAACACACCACACTGTTGTTCCAGTACAGGACAGAAATGAACACATAATGTGAATCCACAATGCAAAAGAAAACAAGCTGATCACAAAGTCATACTTGAGCAGACAGAAAATGACACCTGTCCCTGTCCCAGATGTGTCCCAGATGCAGGAGTTGATCTGAAGATACATGAACCATCAGCTTTCATATCTGCCCAATAACAGAATATTATCCCAACTCCCTTGTTTTTTTTTTTTTTGTTGTTGTTTTTCTTTGTTTTGGTTTTTTTGTTTGTTTGTTTTTTCGGGGCAGGCAGGAACTAAAAAAACAACAACAAATATCACATACCTGACTTGTTGACCCTTCATGTACTTTTTTCTGATTGTTTTCCCAAAATGTCTGTTATGCCTCGTTATATTGCCCTGATGCATGGATGAGTGCATATATCTTTGTGTGTATCTCTGTGTGTCTGTGTGTGCGTGTGTGTGTGTGTGTAGTTGTTTGTTTGTGCATGAGTTAACTCACACACATGTATGTGTGTTAATTTTTCTGTAGTCTTCCTTTGCACCATGATAATCTGTCCTAGTGAAGCAAACAGGCCTCTTAGAGGAGTGGGAATGCCTCCTCATTGCGTTTGTCATTAACAGCTCAAAATATTACAGAAAGTGGATTAAAACAACAACAACAACACACAAGAGAGGCAAGGTCTTCAAGACTCACTTGTGATACACTTTAAAAAAAAAAAAAAAAAAATCTAATCGTTAAAATGTGTTCTGTATTTGTTATAAAAAGCTTTGGGTTAAAAAAAAAAAAAAAGTCCTAACCAGATTCAAACCCCGCGTGTTCGGGTGAGAAGAAACTGTCTTACCCATTACACTATCGTGGCTCCTTGTCTGATGTTCTAAAATTTAATATTTGGACATGCTTTTTTAAAGGGCAATAAATCAATTGCAGTATTCACAGTGAGAATGCTGTTTAAATCATATTATTCTGGTGTATCTTGGGCATTCAAAAAATCTTTAAGGGCAATAAAAAAATACTTTTTAAGTCCGCGGTAAAGGAGACGTGGCTATCACACTGCAACATTTAGCCGTTTTCTCTAGATCTAGATAGATATACAAGTTTAGTTACACCCACCGGGAATGTAGTACGACACGGTCGATTCAATTTCTTGATTCAATTTCTCTTTTATGTTCATTCTAGTTTTATAGTTTTAAAGTTGATATGAAAATTTAGTATTTTGTTAAACTAATAACATGTAGAGCCAAGTACAAGTACTTCTAAACGTCGTATGAAGTGAAAAGGACTTCATTTTGAGAAAAGTCAAGACTGGACATTTTTTTCGTTTCATCAATTCAAGGGTATTAACTCGCATGGTTTACAATTTTTAACTGTGAATTCCGACTGATTCTGTGGATATTTTTATGGCAGTTTGGGGCATAATCCAGTAAGTGATGAGGCAATTGATTTTTGCCCATGACCTTCAGGGCTCAGCCAATAGATCTATAAAGTCCACTCGTCCTACTGATTTTAGTATTTTCCGAAAAAGACCACTTGGGCGAATGAACATAGTGAAAGCCCTGTACACTGTGAGTAAAACACACAAGCTTTTTATGTATTGAGTATAATTTCAAAATGTAATGTTTAAGATGAGAAAGATCAGTTTAAAGCAAATTTAGTCCCCTAGCATTAATTACAGATTAATTTCCCTTTTTTACTATCTGCACCAAAACGTTTTCAAAATAAATAAAACTTCCATCCTTAGCAAAAGAAGTTCCTGTTTGAACAAAAAAAATGATAATAATGACTGCTCTTGTTGTTGTGTCAGAATATCAGATCAAAGTGCCAAGTTTAGAGAATAAAAAAAATATAAATATAACAGTAAATGCAGTTTGCATATAATTTGGCTTCTTTTTTAATTTTTTTTGTGCCCATCTCAGAGGTGCAATATTGTTTTAAACAAAATGATTGGAAAGAACTGAATTTTTCCTATTTTTATGCCTAATTTGGTGTCAACTGACAAAGTATTTGCAGAGAAAATGTCAATGTTAAAGTTTACCACGGACACACACACACACACACACACAACCGAAAACCGGGTTAAAACACACTCACTTTGTTTACACAAGTGAGTCAAAAACAACTTTAAACTAAGGGGTTTTTTTGGGGGGGGGTTTTTGTTGTTGTTTTTGTCAGCTTCGTTTTCAGTTTCAAGGAAGTGACAAAGCATGCAAACTGATCCATATAAGCTACAAAACATCTGCTGAAAAAAATAATGGCAGATACCTGATCTTCACAGAAACCAAATGCACTGATCAGGTCTTGAGAGCATACCGTTTATAATAAAAAGCAAAACAAAACAAGCTCGAATAATAAAATTGGAATGAGCAAAATAGAAATGAGATGACTTATATATGTAAGCTGATCTTTTCTTTCTTTCTTTTTATCTGTTTATTTATTTTTAAAAAATTATTTCACAAGGGAGAACGCGGAGGAGTTTGGGGAACTTGAGATCATTGGGAATTGTTTATCATAGTGATCCTCCCTCTTTCTTCTTGCGTCTACTCCACGGCACTGAAATTACCATTTAGCTGACTTTTGCTGCAAGCAAAGCAACTGCTTCTGTGCCTGTGGATGTGAACAGAAGAAAGATTCAAGAGAAAGGCAGAGGACCACCAATCAGAACAAAACAATGCCTGATGGGGTGATGGGGGGAGGGGGGTGTGGGGGTGGGGGGGAGGGCGTACGTACATACCCCTGAGTTCAACTGACCCGGATGGTTAGGGGGTAGGGGGGAGAGGTGGGGAAGGGGGGGCCTGGGGGTAGGGGTGTTGGAGGGGAGGACAAACTAGTGCATGGCATTTGGTCCCGACAATCACATCAACATGTTCTGAGCTTCCAGGGTGAGATCCATGGAATCATACAAGGTTGACACGCATGACGTATGCATGCACGTAAGCATGCACAAATGTGCGCGCACGCGCGCGCACACACACACACACACACACTCACACACAAAGGAAAAGAAAGAGAAACCACCACCACACAAGGAATCAAACATCAAACAAAGAAAACAAAATCCAGCAAAATAAGAAGGGACTCTTGAAGGTCTTTATGAGGGGGGGAAAACAACAAAAAACAACAGCGACACCAACCAAGATGTGATATGTTGTGAGCCAGTCAGGGAATTCTGTCACAGCCTTGTCCCATAAAAAATATCCCCAAAATATCTGGCAGGTTAAGAAAAAAGTTGTTGTTTTTTTCATCAATACAGCCACACTCACAGAGACAGGGTGATTGTGGAAGTTGCTAGTCACAAACACAGAAGTAGAAGAAGATTCTGTACAAAAATAACCGGACTCAGGATGAGTACCAGTAAAAAAATTTTTTTTTTAATCTAGACACTGCGAAAAAGCATCCACGAACTGGAAGATGATAATTTGTTGAAAAAATTACCATCAATATCAGTCCTTGGTAAGTTTTCATTTGTGGCATAAAATCAAAAACAGGATGGTTTCTTATAATGCAGTATCAGAAATTATTACCCAAAGATGGAGATACCCAGTACTCGGATGAGTCAAACTCGACACTGACTAAAATAAAGTTGCCTCCCATACAACAAAAAGTTTCAGGCTGTCACACCTACAATAAAAAAATAAAAAAAAGACAATTATGAATAAATAAATAAATAAATAAATAAATAAATAAATGGCAGCAATGGAAAACAAGAAAAGGTAAACCATTGCTGTGCACATCTCCTGAGCAGATAAAATTTGTCTGGATTACAGGCCAAGTCTACAGAAATTCTGGGATAAAGGTCAAAGACTGATCTGTGCATCAGCTCAACACAAAACAGGTAAGTTAATCTCATTACTGAAAATTGGGGAAATAATTGTTTTTCACACTGTAAATACAGTAATGACAACAATGACTGAATGAGTCATGACATATATATGATTAAAAGTGTTTTTGTGCAGACAAAATTGTGTGTGTGTGTGTGTGTGTGTGTGTGTGTGTGTGTGTGGTTTGTCACAACACATGTACACCTGTATATGGCAAAATGTATGCTTGCATGTATTCATATGCAAACTCACATGTAAATGTACACATAAGTACGGGACTGAAATGCCATGTCTGTGTGCAGGTGTACTTTAGGTTCACATTTTTGTGTGTGCACTGACATATATACAAAATGGGTCAAACACGACATCTTAAATTCTTATTCTTGTTGCTTATAGTCCAGCCGACTGCACAAGGCCATATCAGGACTGTCAAACCATACAAATGCTCAACCACGTCAACACAAAACTGTTACATCTACAAACAACACTACGACAAACCCACAAAACAGTTCAGGACACAGTATCCCAACCATTTAGCTCCTCATGGCAAATAAGACTAGGCCATGCTGAGGACGCCAGCCATTCCGCTTTATTTATCATCCCCAGATTACAAAAAATCGTAAAAAAGGAAAAAAAACAATACTTCAAAGTCAAACCAAAAATACATAAAAAAAAGGCCATACAGGCAAATAACACTGCAGAATGGACAGCCAGTGCCGATCCCAGTGTTTACATCTCACTACCTAATCGCCAGAGCAAAACAGTACAAATAGTACATCACAGACTGCCGAAAAGAGAAAAAAGTGTCAAGGTTTGCTTGAAAAAAGAAAGGGGAATGGACTGGGAAGGCAGAAAAAGGAGACAAAGGTCAAGATAGAAAAAAGGCAGAAACAAAGAGAGTGACAGAAATGCGGAAATTTCTAGCACAGAATTTCCAGAAAGCAGGGATGCTATTTATATTGAAAGACCCCTGGCATCCCCACGGGGGCGACATCTTAAACGTGTAAAATCCAACATGAATATGAGGATAGTTTGAAAAGACCAGGTGTTGTGAATGATCTGACAGCAACTGTCTCCACTTGCTTGTGTCTGCCAGTGCACTGACATTTGAAAACAATAACAGCCCCTGAAAGAAATCAAAGGAAATGAACACATGGGATGAGGCCAAAAGGGCTGACTATGTCGTCTCCAAACATCTTTTTCCAACTCTCTAACACCTACAATGGTGAACTGATGCTGTTTAAAGCCAAATCTACCTGCAAGGTTATTCGTAGAGAATCGTAACAATGCAATGAATAAATATCATTCACCATCACAAATACTGAAATAGTTATCATCTCTTCGCTGGTTTCAGTACACATGTGAACATTTTAAAGAATACCTTTTACCTGCGAGACACCAACTTTTACCTGCAAAACACGACGACGACTGGCAAAAGAGGAAAGTATACCAACAAATAAGAAATGTGATTTTGTTTTAAAACATTTGTGAGGTACTATGTATGATGACACCCAATCTTACTTTGTATAATACGTAAATTGAACACACGACTGTATGGTATTATGCACAATGCTTCCAAATATTCTTTGTTTGCCTATGACACACACTACTTGGCAAGGTTACCCAGCACTTTGGAACTGAAAGTACTGATGTACTATAAATGTCTACATTTTTCTTTTAAAAGACTGAGGTTACATGCATGCCATTTTCACTCATTCTCTTGTAATAACTAACACATTCATTCTCCCTCTCTGTCACTCACATTAAAACAAACACACTTTTTTTTAAGTCAAAAAACATAATCAAAAGACAAAAAAAAAAAAAAAAAAGAGGACATAAAAGCATTCATTTACAACACTTCTGAATTAAGGATACATAAAGCGCTACTGACTTATGGCCACAGAAAATAATCCAATCATATCACAACAGACATTACATCCACAGTGCAAAGGGTAAAATACCTGCTTCTTCTGAATGCTCATTCCCTGCTTAGTTCGAGTCAGTCTGCACGGATGCAGTCTGATTGTTAAATGTTTTACTCAAAAATTTAAGCACATCTAACAAATCTCTTAACAAACTAGCACTACCAAGGTACTAATATTTAATGAAAATCAGTCATTCAAAGTGTAGTCAAACTCACAAGAAATCTGCTGCCGCCTTTCTCACTTAATCAACAAGAGAGGAATGCATGCAGGCATGAGTGCATGCGTGCAAGTGTGTGTGTGAGTGGATGGCTTCTTCACATGCACATGAGCGCATGCACATTTGTACCTGCGTGCATGCATGTATGCACGTGCGTTCATGCATGTGTGTGTGTGTGTGTGTGTGTGTGTGTGTGTGTGTGTGTGTGTGAGTGTGTGTGTGTGTGTGTGTTTGTGTGTGCACGAGTTCACATGCACATGAGTGTGTGCATGTGTGTACCTGTATGCATGCATGTATGCACGTGTGTGCATGCATGTGTGTATGTGGGGGGTGTTTTGGGGAGGGTGTAGGTGTGTATGTGCATGTATGTTCATGTGTGCAAGCATCAATGATAACCTCTTCTTGAAAAGCACTAAATCATACTAGATGAGTGTGATACAGAATTCATTTATCATCACTATATGCTTTGGCTAGTCATAACAAAAATTCTAGTTTCACCCAGTACGACATCAGCTCACAGTAAATGACAGTGCTTGCAAAAACGTTTACCACTCAGTTTGGCAAGAGATTGTCTATAAAAGAATGTATATCTATCTATCTATCTATCTACACATACATCTCTCTCTCTCCCTCTCTCTCTCTCTGTATATACATCCATCCATCCATCCATACATACGTACACATGAATTCAGACAATTGCTGCAGAGAAGAACGCCCAAGAAAAAAAAAAGTGGCTCATGACCTTAGAAAGAGACACTGAGGTGGAGCTGAAGAGTTGTTTTCAAAAATATATATCTATATAAAAGGCGCCAAGACAGAACAGGTAAGGCGTTGGGACTTCTGAAGAGCTCAAGAGACAGGGGTTCAACTAGGCAGATGTAGAGAGGACAGTTCACAGACAAGTCCAATGGAGAAGAATCGTTGATGCCGTGTGCTCCTTCAAGGGGCCCGAAGGACGTAGGAAAGTAAGTCATGACCTTAAACATGTGGATACCTGCTCCTTGCACAACCTTTGTCTTCAAAAACTAGACAGGAAATCTGACAGCTGAGAACAGTCTGAATAAGAAAATAAACAAAATCTATCACAATCCAAAACTCCAAAATGACCAGACCCAAACTCCAACTGATTGGAGAAACAATCAGCTTCAAATGACTTGTACCAGCTTTCGATGCAAAAATAGTGCAACGCACATTCATATACACAAAACATTAAAATACCACCACCCCTCCCCCACACCCCTCCTCCCGCCCCTGCCCCCAAACATGCACATATCCACACTGCTACCACCACCACCAGCACAACACACACACACACACACACAAACCACTCAACACCCCTTCACTCCCCCCCCACCACCACCACCCACACACACCAAAACTAATAAATAATCATCAATCAACCCAACCTATAAACCAACAACAAAAACACTTAAATACCCCCTCCTTCATTAAAGAAGCTTCTTGCTCTTGACGGCGGTCCCATCTGACGGGCGCGACAGAGTTGGGGAGGGTGAAGCGTCCGCCCCCCGCAGCAAGTTGTTGTTGTCACTGGTGGTGGCACCGATGGCTCTCACAGACGGGCAGGCCACCAGCCACTCGTGATGCTTGAACTCTATGTAGGCCGTGAAGTGGTAGGCCTTGGAGGCATAGGCGATGACATACTCGCACAGGGAGAAGTAACTGAAGGCTGAAAGAAAAAAAGAAAGAAAAAAAAAGGGCAATGCATGGAATGAACGACTTGTAATGATAGTCAGTCGTGTCAGACTTATGACCATCAGAATGACAGAGAAGGCAGTTGCTGTCCCGACTGTCTGGGTTAGAATTTTAGCAAGGTGGAGAGTGTCTTGCCCAAGTCTACAAATGAACAACCGACGGTGACACGCTTACACAGGGAGAAGTAACTGAATGCTGATAAGAAAAAAACGAGAACAAAAATAAAACGGCTGCAATGCATGGAATGGCCATCTGGCAGACTGGCGTGATCCAAACCCTGTTGCTGAAACGCAACTTTAGCTTCCTCACCTCCAAAAAGCAATGCAAGGTTAGTTTAAGGATCAGTTTCAGTTTCTCAAGGAGGCATCACTGCATTCAGACAAATGCATACACACATTACCACACCTGCCAAGCAGATGCCTGATCAGCAACATGACCTACAGGCCCTGAGAGCATGCATATACATTTGTGTACACATCAGAGTGGATTTCTTAAACAGATTTCTGCCACAGAACATTAATCTATGTTGCCATAGGTTCTTTTTCAGTGCACCAAATGCGTGCTGCAAACAGGACCTTGTTTCATAGTTTCATCTGAATGACTGTATGCTCAGTTTGATTTTCCAGTCAAACTTGGGAGAAAGGGCGAGAGCAGGATTCAAACCCAATACCTCATGGACACTGTATCGGCAGATAAGCATCTGAACCACTCTGCCACCTTCCTCCCTGCCATGCAAGGTTAGTGCACCGCAAACCAAACCCCTTGGCTGCTGAACCCTGTTTAAGTCAGATTGCTGTGACAAAATGAGGAAGTGCTGTCGCTAGTTTCTGTCCGCTTGTCAATGGTGTCATGATGATGGAGTCTCCCATCGGACCGACGGATGAGTAGGCAGGCAGGTTTATCTGTCGGTGTGTGTCCTCATATGGGAGAAGTGGCCGATTCGGATGCGCAGCACTTCCCGCAGGTGCTGCAAGGGAAAATGTCTCCAGAAGTTCAGCCCTGCTTCCTTCGCTCACGCTTCTCCTTAATGGCCAGCGTTGTTTTCAAACGTCTTTATGCTACTAGAGCACAGCATCCTCCAGCGAGAGCAGTCAAGGGCATCAGTTTCCCAGGAAGTGTGTGTCATGATACTGCTGAACAAAAGTAGTGCAAAACCAAGAGGAAGAAGTTAACTGACAGAGAACAGCGACTGACAGCCTGACCTCTAAGCGTCTGGTCCTTCGGATGAGACGATAACCTGAGGTCCCATGTGCAAATCACACTTGTTGCACTGAAATAGAACCCATGGCAACATAAGTGTTGTCCTCTGGTAAGATTCTGAAAGAGAAATCCACTCTGATAGGTACAAAAATATATATACACGCACACACCCAAGCTCTGACTAATCACGTCGGGTTCTGTTCTTGGTCAGGGATATTCCTAGCAGATGTGGTATAGCATATATATATATATATATATATATATATATATATCTGGATTTGTCCAAATGCAGTGATACCTCCTTGAGAAAATGAAGCTGAAACTGAAACTCTCACCAGATGACCTACCTCCAGGCTCACAGAACAGGCGGTGCCTCAGGTAGAAGTAGATCAGGCCAGCAGTGGCCGAGATGGTGGTGACAAACAGCGCTTTCTTCCAGAAAATGGACCTCGCCTCCTGAAAGGTACAGCACGCCATGGGCACACACACACACACACACACACAAACAGAGCCAGGTTAGAACAGTGCCGCATCACACGCATGCACCACATGCACACACACATGCACCAACATAAGCAAACACACATACACAGCCAGGTTAGAGCAGTGCCACATCACACACACATATGCATGGACACATGCATTCACGCATGCACGCACTCACGCACACACACACATACACACACACACAAACACACATACAGAGTCTGGGTTCCTGGCAACATAGCTTGGCAGACATTGTAAAAGTGAATGTGGGGTTTTTTTGTGGGTGTGTATGTGAATGTGTGTGTGCATCCATTTGTGTGTTGATGTGCATGTGTGCTCAAACACAGAATTGTAAAACTAGTGGTCCAATGCCATTGTGTGTGAGAGTGTCTGTGTGTAGAACACTCATATTGGGTAAACTGCAATATTCTTGCAGATATTCTCAGAGCTTTGTCATACAGTTTGTTAGTACACCTAGTGCCCCCCACAGACAGATGACTGAGAAAGAAAAAGAAAAATGTCCTTATAAAAATCTTAAAGCCTATAACTTTAAATGAGTATTCATGTTAAAATGTATTATGTAAGTGTGTGTTTGGTTATGAACTGGTGGTTCACCAGGGGATTTTTCTTTTGTGTGTGTGAAACACTACAACTGGGTGAACACCAACACTTTTTTTTTTCTGTAGACATCCATTTTTGTGTTCTTCAGTGGATACGACAAGCCATTTTTAGCCATTTTTAAAAGCAAGAATTATCTGCGTAATAAGAAATCACCTGCTGAAAAAATCCAGACATTCACAAGCATAAGACTGTCCTGAGAACTGCCACTTTGAAGGCATACATTTTTTACACATATGAGTGTGCATGTGGGTATACAGGTGTGGTGTCTATGTCTACATTTCTGACATGCATCTGTCTGTCACTGTATGTGTGTTGTATATATCTAGAACCTATAGCTGCAAAGAAAATGCCAACGCAAAATATTTACCACGCACACACATGTTCACACAAGCACACTCTGTAGGCATGCTCATTTTACATCATTTCTCCTGTTCATATGGGCTAGATGGTGTGCAAAAACTGAATAAAATATTATAGTTTTATTATACTGCATTGTACTGCATTGCACTGTATTGCATTGCATCGCACTGAATTGTATTGTATTCTACACACACACACGCACACACGCATGCGCACACGCACACATACACAAATGCAGGCACACATGTGCGCGCGCACACACACACACACACACACACACACACACACGCTCCCTCTCTGTTCCCAGCACGTGGTTCTTACATCTTCAGTCATGGGAGCCTCGCAGGACATAGTGAAGCAGATGATGTTGCACAGCATGTAGCACAGAGAGGCCACCATGAAGACAATGAACAGCTTCTCATGCACAGCTGCACACACAAACATCCAGTCATCAAAAATGAATGCACAGAAAATCAGGGAAAAGGAGACATTAAAGCAATAAAAGGATGCTTTTATCAGCAACCTTCCAAAACAGAAAGCAATGCAGTTGATTCGACTGAACAAAATACACAACAATTTAGGAAGCATTCCACACTACAATTACTGTCTCACTTTCCTGTTGGATTTGTTACGCATTGAAAAAAAAAAATCAAAGTGTGTTATTGAGCTGAATGTTTTATGCAGGTAACCTTTAGTTTAAGCAGCTGTGGCCTGCCACATTGTTCCAATTTTGAATTGATTGGGTATGTTTGACGTTATATTTATCCAATTCTCGAAGTATGATAGTCAGTCGTATTCGACTATGACCATCAGAACAGCAGAGGAAGTAATTGCTGTCCTGATTATACTGGCCAGAATGTGATTATAGCGGAGAGTGTCTTGCCCAAGTTACATCCCCACACTCTCAGCCAAGAGGGTTTTAGAAAGAACAGTCAGCATTGGGATGGTTCCCAAAGGCAAACTAGCCCCCAAGGCTGCAGCACCAAGAGCCAGTGCAGTTTTACCTCTTAGTTTCAGAGTCATAGTCCTTCATAAAAGACTACGCTGTAAAGAATTTCCCACTGCAGTGGAGAAACAATTGAAAATACAGCTCTCACTTTGCTGTTGGCCTAACTGTAAACTTATAGATGTCAATCTGTGATAAAAACTGAGTGTTGGGCTCAATTCTGAATTCTCGAAGTATGGCTGGACTGTCCAATATGTTAACTCAAACAAGTCACAGCTCAACTGCGCAATTATGACCTTTTTCTTTTATGCCAAAAGTCAACCTGAGAATGTATAAGCATAAAGCTAACCGGTTAAAAAAAAAAAAAAAATACAGCTATGAACTTTATTTGAACCTGCGAGTTTTAAAAATCATGTGAGAAAATGCAAGTAACATGAAGAAGTATACCAGAGCAGAGAAGGTGAGGGCAAAATTACAACACTGTGACACAATCTGACAAAGTTCACCCACATTACACAGTCTGTTTCTCTGTTAATCAGAAATCTAAAATGTCATTCTGTCTGATGCATAGATTAATCCATGATATCAGCTATAAAACAAACAGACTAGTGAACAATGCACAAAACAATACAAATGGCAAAGACCCCTAAATTATCTTAACAAGAGAAGTCGAAATCAATGAATCAATGAATTTATTGCATAATGAGCACAACTTTTTGAAAAATAAATTAGCATTCATTTAACATGGGATCATTATGGAACAGACAGACAGACAGACAGACAGACACGCCTTGAGAGACAGATGGACCTACACACACACACACACACACACACAGATTTACGCAGTGTGTGTGTGTGTGTGTGTGTGTGTGTGTGTGTGTGTGTGTGTGTGTGTGGTGTGTGTGTAATATGTGTGTATTTATATATATATATATATATATATATATATATATATATATATATATATATATATATACATATATATATATATATATGTGTGTGTGTGTGTGTGTGTGTGTGTGTGTGTGTGTGTGTGTGTGTGTGTGTGTGTGTGTATCTCTATTAATATAACTACATATGTATATACAGACAGAAAGACAGACAGATCAACAGACAGACAAGACGATCAGACAGCTCAGCTCACGGTAGTTCTCCCTGTTGGAGATGAAGGTGACGCAGATGAGCGCCAGGTTCTCCACCACGCTCAGCCAGAAGTTGAGGCGCAGCAGCACCCCGAACAGGCCCCGCCGCCCCTCTGTCACCATGGCGACGCGCTGCGCGTAGCGGTTGTAGATGAGGAAGCAGACGATGAGGCGGGGCGCCGAGTGCAGAGCGATGCCGATCCGCCACAGGTAGGCCTGCGGGGTGATGCCAGTCACGGCGCTGATGGAGGGAATGAAGTTCTGCACCTGTACGTCAAACCCACAGTGTCAGTTTCTCACTTTCAGTTTCTCACGGAGGCGTCACAGCGTGCTTACGGACAAATTATCCAAGCACGGCTACACCACATCTGCCAGGCAGATGATGCCTGACCAGCAGGATTTAACCCAACGCACTTGTCAAGCCTCGAGTGCATGCATATGATATTGTATTTGTGTACCTATCAAGAGTGGATTTTGTTCACAAAATTTTGCCAGAGGACAAGATTTCTGTTGCCATGGGTTCTTTTTCACTGCGCCAAGTACTTGCTGCAAACAGGGCCTCGGTATATCATCTCATCTGAATGACTAGATGCTCAGTTTGATTTTTCCAGTAAAACTTAGGAGAAAGGGCAAGAGAAGGATTTGAACCCAGATCCTCACAGACACTGTATAAGCAGACACTGAGATTTAAGCATCTTAACCATTCTGCCACCTTGCTCTTTCCACCACATATATGATAAGTGAAGACGGGTGGCCTGGCAGAAATGCACCTGACTAGAAAAGCGAAGGTCTAAAAGGTTCAAAACCCATAAACAGACATGGATGTCTGTCCTCACCCCACCCCACCGAAAAACATCTCGTTTGATACCAACAATAGTCAAACAAACACACGCGCACACACACACACACACAAAAAAAGGAAAAAAAAAGGGGGTGGTGCTGTTATGTGTTGATGCTCTCTCTCCAGTGGGGGGATAGCAGGTAGTCTGTTGTGACAAACAATACAATACTATATAGTATACAATACAATATCATCTCGGATTACTGAAACTAAATAGTTGTTCTCCAGTTGTTGTTGTTGTTGTTGTTGTTGCTTATCATTCAGCTTTAACAGCAGATTTTTTTTTTTTTTTTTTTTTTTTTTTTTTTTGCCCCTGGAGATGGTGATGCCTGTTCAACTACTGGGAACTTCCACATTTGTTCATGTGTATACTTACAATTTTCGGTCTTTTTGGTTAATCTTGTGTATATGGTCCTATGAAACAACTGGTATATATATCTGATACTCTCCTATGAAACAAGGTAGTCAATATTTGTAAAACATGATATTACACAAAACATAAAATTAAAATGTGGAGTGGTGGATTAGTGGTTATGCTCCTGCCAGTGGACTAGGAATCTGAACGTCTAAGGGTTTTGAGTCCCATAATATATACTGACCATTATTTTCACTCCCTCCTCCACTAGAACTTGGACTGGGTGCAAGTCCTTTGGATGATACAATAAACTAAGGTCCCGTTGTGCATGCAGCATTCAAAAGAACACATGGCAACAAGTTGGTTGTCCTTGACAAAATACTGTAGAAAATTCAATTTTGTATATATGTATGTATGTATGTATGTATGTGTGTGTGTCCCCAAGGCCTGACTAAGCGCGTTGGGTTACGCTGCTGGTCAGGCATCTGCTTGGCAGATGTGGTGTAGCGTATATGGTTTTGTCCGAACGCAGTGACGCCTCCTTGAGCTACTGAAACTGAAACTGTATGTATGTGTGTGTGTGTGTGTGTATGTGTGTGTGTGTATGTATGTATGTACGTATACATGCATCATTTTATGTTTGTATACATGTATGTATTCCTGTGAAATAATGTTGTCAATATTTGAAATGCACAAAAAACATGTTGTCATATTTTTTCCCCTAAAAAACTATTTTAGAGTACTGTGTTTGTAGTTCTAAACAAGCGTTGTATAAGTAAATCATCTCAAGTTCAGCCATCCTGGCTATGAAAATATCAAAACACGTTCATTCAAAAAAAAATCAGTTACAAAAAACAATGATACTATCACCAGTATTACTACTAATCTGTAATCATAATCGTCCTCATCATCATCTTTATAGTAATCATAATCATTATCATCATCATCACCATCATAGTAACAACCAGGGAATCTGACAATGCATAAATATGTGTCCCTAACACTTTGAACACACACACACACACACACACACACACACAGTGTGTTCATCGAGTGGGTTTTTTTTCAATCATCTTCAAGAGAAATTACAGCAACACTGCCACCACAGGAGACTAAACTAACAGGTGTGTAAAATATGTACAACAAAGCTGCCCAAACAGGCACAAAGTTGTAAACAGAATCTGTGTGCTCCGAAACATTTCACAAACCAATATATTCCCCAAGTTTCAGTTCAACACCAAAGGGATGTCAGGGTTAACTTACAAGTACGCTTCACCTCACCTACCTGCCACGTTGCCAGTAAAAAAAATGCACAACCAACGCCGCCGCCACCACCACCACCACCACACACACACACACACACACACACACACACACACACACACAAAGTCACTCAGTGAGAAAGAGGAGCAGTATTACTATTAGTAAAGTATTCTAAGTGATTTGTAACACTAATGAAGATAGACTAGAACAGTCAGAGGCAGAGAGAGGTACACACAATACACACACACATACATATATATCAGTTCAGATATATCTATAATATATCATTATATGTAAAGAAAATGACATGAATCACATCTGTTATAAGAACCGGCCACT
Source organism: Babylonia areolata (assembly GCF_041734735.1). NCBI lineage: Eukaryota > Metazoa > Mollusca > Gastropoda > Neogastropoda > Buccinidae > Babylonia > Babylonia areolata. Next base: position 39,349,728 of record NC_134882.1, read on the forward strand.
ATATATTTTTGTCAATATAATGTCAATTCTGTGCACATGATTACCATTCTAATTTCTATGCTACTGTGAATAATATGTGATACAAAACACTCTTGACAGAATTTTCCTGTGCATATATATATGAAATATAAATACACAAGCATTCACATACAAATGTTCGCACACATAATCCATATACATCTCTATTCATAAATTTGCCCATTAATAACCATTGTACCCATTGAAACTTTAGAGTTTATTTGTTCTCTCTCTCTCTCTCTCTCTCTCTCTCTCTCTCTCTCACACACACACACACACACACACACACACACACACACACACACACACAATGAGAAAGTTCAAAGTCTCCCATCTTGAAAAAGCAGCACACAATAAGTGAATAACAACACAAGAGACACCGACAGTGACTGATGACCCAAGCCAAAGATCACAATCCTGATCAATTCATGTAGATTAGATGCGATCAAAGATCACAGCCCTACAAATTAGGTTAGGGGGGGTTGGGGGGGGGGGGGGAACAAAAAAAAACAAAACAACTTTAACCGTTCAACTTCAATTGGGAATCCACTGCCGTTTCTAGGCTGGGGTGTTTAATTACAGTAACCACAATTGTCAGCATGTTCAGGTTATCAAACCAAACATTGCTACTTTGCTGGTGGATTTTTTTTTTTTTTTTTTTAATCAAGATGTCAAAACCTATAAATACGGGGGAAAAACAGCTAGTGACCAATTACACTGTATTTCTCTTGCATGCCCACTTTCCTTATTGTTATTCCATTAGAGAGCATGGTAAAAAGAATTTTTTTTAATATAAAAAGTTTATGAAAATAAGATTAATGAAATGGAGGTTGTTTTATGATCATGACCAAACTTAAAAGTTGCTTCTTTTGAATAGCCCAACACGGCAAAAATCTGAAGGAAAACAACAAAGATAATCTTATGAGTGGGCAGCGTGTGCACAGTTTTATTTGTGGGTGAATATGTGACTGGCAGGCCATGTTCTCTAAATGTATATTTATAATACATATATTATATTATGCACACACACACACACACACACACACACACACACACACACACACACAACTTGTAAGTTGTATTACTCCTTTTTGTCACAACAGATTTCTCTGTGTAAAATCCAGGCTGCTCTCCCCAGGGAGAGTGCGTCAGTACACTGAGAGCACCAACCCTTTTTTTTTTCTTTTTTTTTTTTTTTTGGTATCTTTTCCTGCCTGCAGTTTTTCCTATCAAAGTGGATTTTCTACAGAATTTTGCCAGGGACAACCCTTTTGTTGCCGTGGTTTGTTTTTTTTACACGCGCTGAGTGCATGCTGCACACAGGACATCGGTTTATTGTCTTATCCAAGCGACTAGTGTCCAGACCACCAGTTACCTCAAGGCCATCATTCCACAGTATATATAATATATAATACATATATATAATATATAATATATATAATAATAATACATATATATATAATACATATAGAGGCAAAATATAATTTTGATATGGGTTTGTGTTTTTTTTTGGGTTTTTTTGTTTTGGTTTTTCTGAGCTATTAATCAATATCATATAAATGATAGTTTAGATAATTAAAAAAAAAAAAAAAAAAAAAAAAAAAAAACTGACCAAAACCCAGAAACAAATCTTCACCACAAAATTCAGATTTCACACACTGAGTCAGTGGCTGCTTACCAACTCCGGGAAAATTCCAGCCACCTAAAATCAAATCCAGTCAATGGCTCTATAAAAAATTTTAAAAAGTAAAAAAAAAAAAAAGCATACATGTACGTATACGTACATGTTCATTTCATTTCTGATTAGGAACTGGCTTCATTCACACAGGATCCACTCCACTGATGTAAGTTTATTGTATTGAAAATAAACACAAACACAAACAAAAACAACCAATACTCAACAAAGCAGTGTACAGTATAAAATATACATTTGACTAATCACTGAATAATAGAATTTTATGTTTTCTGGGTTCATATATATAAAGAGATAGACTATCTGCAGACATTTTTTAAACAAGTTTAATAATTTCCTGTTCATACCACTTGTGTGGTACTAATGATATCCTGAATTAACTCTGTTCTTATCATCAGAGAATTAGCCAACAAAAACGGTTTACCTCACTTGTTTTCTTAGACTTTCCTTGTTGTTGTTGTTGTTGTTGTTGTTGTTGGTGGTGGTGGTGGTGGTGGTGGTGGTGTGTGTGTGTGAGAGACAGACAGACAGACATACAGTTGTGAAGGGGATACAATAAACATGAGCAATTCACACAAATTTGCAGACTGGCTTGTTTAAATATTATTAACTAGTATAGTGACAGAAAAGCATAATGAAGCTATATTGTTCACAACATGTAAATTCAGCTGAGTATAATAGTGCACAGCTTAATGACTTTGTATAACTAAGTAAATACAGAAATTCCTTGCTACTGATTCATTTTGATTTGCCATAAGCAAAGCAGTTCTAAACAAAGAGGGTTTTCACAATATTTTTGTGGGATATATCTATGTCATAAATCATGAAAAGCTGGACAACGAAGCAGAAAATGTTGTTCATCTTCATTTCCATTCTTACATAAAGGACATACCAAATTTACATCTGAAGAATTTCTATACCAGAAATATGATTCTGTGATATCTGCTATTCAACACCTAAATCTTGTCATCTGACACTTAATATGTCTCTCTATATCAAACAAAAGATACTGTTCACAATCAAAAGACATTTTAAACGTTCTGTAAAAAGAGTATCTCTCACTGCTCAGCACATGCTCGTCCCAGTTTTGCCATCTATTATCTATCAACCTTTGAGTTTGATGTAGTTCTTTTAAAAAGACATTTACATCTTCAACACCTTGATTCATCCTGACAAAGCCAAATCCATTTTGAAACAAAAACTCCCTAACAGTAGAAACCCAAGATTTTTTAACACATGATTCTTAATCAAATAACATTTCATATATGCTTTAAATGGCAATCTCTTTTCTCCCATACATACTATCTTTAACTAATATGAATTACATCTCATGCGTTGCAACGATGAATTTTTATGTAAATAGGGTAGGACCTGTTTCTCCATAGACAAAATCATTTGGCGTTTCTAACTGACACAGTCAAAAATTAGTTGTCCAGAGAACAAGTGGAGAGAACATAATCCATTTGTCTGCCAGAGGGTTTAGTTGTCTGGACAATTGGATGGGTATTTTGAGCCTACAGTAAACCCATCCCTCACAATCTGAGTATACTTGTATCATCTTGATAATATGACAAAAAACATCACTTCCAAATCTTCACAGAAGAATAAAATACTATCCTAGTATCTATTAACTTAGTTTGTATCTCCCCAAACTTGCTTGTACCTGAGAAAGGGCAGGATTTAGGGGGTAGGGGTAGCCCAACTGGATAGAAGAAAGATCAAAATATATGTGTGTGTGTATATATATATGTGTGTGTGTGTGTGTGTGTGTGTGTGTGTGTATAACATGCGCGTACAAAAATGGTCAACGCTTGTTCCATAACAGTAAAAGAATGTGCATAGATATCTCTACTCTCTCTCTCTCTCTTTGTGAGCGGGGGAGGGGGCGGGGGAGCGAGCGAGAGAGAGACAACGGGGACTGACCTCGCACATCGTTTCATTGATATCGCCAGAGCGAAAGAGGAAAGCTGTGACGAAACATATCGCCAGAGACACTGACGGCAGGGTCACCGTTGCGATCGCAAACGGCCAAAAATGAACACGGAGCAAAATTCGTTCACTTATCAATGGACCTTCCTCTCTTCCCATGGTCTGGAGTTAAAGAAGAACGTTCACCGGTAACAGAAAAATGAGCTGGTATCGATGAATGAATTGAAACGTTGGTTCTTTTCGGGTTGTTTTTCGGTTCCCAACGTCTCGACTGAGTCATAAAATGACTGTTCCTATTTGGTGTGTTTGGAAAGATTCATGATTATATGAAGAGCAACTATCCGTTTCAGACTTCCCTTTCTTCGTAACAGATGACTGATTTCGATTTTCTTTTCATTGCGGAAAAAAGACATGGAAACACAGTTTCAGTTTCAGTTTCAGTTGCTCAAGGAGGCGTCACTGCGCTCGGACAAACCATATACGCTACACCACATCTGCCAAGCAGATGCCTGACCAGCAGCGTAACCCAACGCGCTTAGTCAGGCCTTGAAAAAAAAAAAAAAAAAAAAAAAAAAAAGAGGGGGGGGGGGAATAAATAATAGATAAGCTTACATAAATAAATAAATAAATAAATAAATAAATAATAATTATAATATAGAAAAAGGTAGTAGTAATAATAATAGTAATACTAATAAAATGATAATAATAAAAAATAAATAAATAAATAAATAAGACAACAATGGTGATAATTAAGCGAATGAATGTAAAATATGACGACACACATTCACACATACACCCACACATGCATAACAGAAATGCACCAAACATGCAGTTTCACAGATATGAAAGTACAGTCAAATACATATAAACGTACATGAGCTCCAACACACACACACACACACACACACACACATTACCTTGCACCTCCTCCAACCCCCTCCTCCACACACTCATTTCTAGCCTACGTATCGCAGCTTCCACGGCACACACACACACACACACACACACACACACGCACGCAAACACACACTCACAGAGATGAACACTTACTTGTACAAGCACACACATATACGCCCATATCTCCCACCCCCAACCCCCACACATATATACAAAGATATATATATATATATATATACACACACACCCGTACACAGATCTCTCCTGACACTTGTGTACACTTACACTCTCGCGCATTCACAAACGCACTCAAAAGCACAGACCCACACATCCACACAAACACACACATACACACACGCACAGAGGCTGCCAAGAGGGATGGGAAAAGATCTCTGATGCCAAGAACGTGGCGTCTAGTGTGTTGCTCAGTCTATTGTATTTGGAAAGGCCCACAGAGACTCTGTTCCGTTTTGAAGAAATTTGCGCAATGTTGGTTTGGAAATGATGCCGATATTTGTTTGATTTGCAAAGCATCGTGCTCTACCTTTCATGTTAGACTTTCGGCCGCTCCCTCTCTCTGCTTTTATTTCTTTGAGGCGATCGATGGTGTGATGGCTTTGTACCTGTTCTTTTTGGTATTCTTTGACTTTTCTGAGGATTTCCGATTTTCCTAGATGTAGGCCGCTCGTTGGTGTTGCGTTACCAGCAAGTCTGTCAGCTCGCTCATTTCCCTTAACACCTGCATGTCCCGGGCAGTATGACCATGTGAGTTTTTTAATCTGAAAGTTGCGCATTGCCTTATGCCACTCTGGGCTTCCCATTCCGTTTTCAATTTTCTGTATGAGGTTCATTGAGTAACACAGAGAAGTGGGAACTGAAAAGGCTTCAAGACGACCAAAGACAGTTAAGCGTTTTGTCTGACAAATGATTTTCTTTCTTGCTGCAGACATCAACAATACATGTAAGAATCGTTCCGGGTGCCCATGTGGCCTGGAAATCCTATGCACTGATGTGAATTTTCTTCTTTTTACAATTTCTTTGTGTTATTCTTCAGCTAGTATTCTTTTTCTGTTGCTGAAAAAAACATAATATCTGCGGAAAGAATACCATCACATTCGCCACCTGGAACGTAAGAATGCACAGGTTGGAAGACTAAAAGAACTTTATTCTCTTGGCACATCCTCAGCCTCTGTGAAGCTAAAAGGAAAAACAACAGAGAAGTACAGACAAAAAAGGGTATGTTTTTCCCCCCCAACTAATGATTAATTGCATACGGATAAGGACTATGAGTACGAAATTCTGACTAAGAGCACACACTTGCACTTGCACTTGCACAAATGTTAATAATGGTCAAAGTTATGACCGCTGAACATTAATGGAAGAAGAAGAAGAAGATGTATAGATCACTGTGCTATATCGTTGGAGAAGCGAACAAACATGTACATGGAGTGGGGATTTGGGTCAACAACAAGAACACAAAGAACGCAGTCCTCGGAGTGATGCGCGGCCATGTGTCCTGTTTAGTTACGGTTTCCAGCAGGATCATGACCACTGATAATATATCAGCAAAACCAATTAATATGTATGCAAACATATGCCCTTACATCGTCAAATTATGATGATGACCACACTGACGAACATTTACACCCAGTGTCAAACGGTCATCAACAAGGTCGACAACTGAGACTGAAATACATATCCTCGTCGTCAAGTTCAGGGTAACTGCATCGGTCGGAAAGCCAAGTACAGCTGCTGGAGAACCCCAAGAAGACTGGGAACATTTCTGCGGCCCCTATAGTATACTGACTGTAACTAGAATATACAATACCATGTAGGCAGCCATACTCCGTTTTCGAGGGTGTGCATGCTGGGTATGTTCTTGTTTCCATAACCCACCGTACGCTGACATGGATTGCAGGATCTTTTACGTGCGTATTTGATCTTCTGCTTGCGTATACACACGAAGGGCGTTTAGTTCAGGCGCTAGCAGGCCCAGTCTGCACATATGTTGACCTGTGAGATCGGAAAAATCTCCACCCTTTACTCACCAGGCGCCGTCACCGAGATTCGAACCCGGGACCCTCAGAATGAAAATCCAAAGCTTTAACCACTTGGCTATTATTGCGCCTGTTGTATTTCTATAATTATGTATTTCTTCGTTTCTTTCTTTCTTTCTTATTCATCTAGTTGTTAGTTAGTTGGTTATTTGTTTATCATCTTATCGATTACTACATGATGATATAATTTTGCAGTGTACAACAAACATTGTACAGTGTAACCCCGGGCCTATTTTGGTGTAAAATGCCCATCATCTGCCTCGCGAGAGACATCCAAGTGACAGCTTGTGTGTGTATAGTCACACTGACACGACAAACCGAAACATCCGATTGATTTGAAAATTTTGCCGTTCAGGAATAAGTGGAAAGCAAGCTCACATGTCACTTTTTGCTCAAAGATTATTGTTATCGAAGCAATCTTGCGTAACAAAAGACACAGTTTTCCACAATGGATATGGTTGCAGCACAACAACGTACAGTAAGTTTATTGTTTAATGTTATTTGTCTTCAGGGTTGAATAAAACCGCTTTGACTTTGAAATACTCGAACGAACAGAGACCTTGTCCTCTTCGATCATGCCTGTGCCCTTCTGAAGTTCTTGTTTGTAGAACTCTCTCTCTCTCTCTCTCTCTCTCTCTCTCTCTCTCTCTGTGTGTGTGTGTGTGTGTGTGTGTGTGTGTGTGTGTGTGTGTGTGTTCATTGCAGTTCTCCGTCCGCTCTTATGACCTGAGTTAGTCGCAAATGTTACTCCCGTTCAACGGATCATGACTGGCTGGGTCAAATAAGTGAAGTTTGGTTTTTTTTGTTTTCTTTACCATTCGACCATTGGACCACGACCATTTATAATAGTATAGAGAAATCAACCTGATGAATGTGGATACTCATGGAATAATAATGATAAGAAGAAATGGAATTAATTAAACAATGATCTTTTCAAACTTGGAGTGGGGTTTGTGTGTGGGTTTGTGTGTGTGTGTGTGTGTGTAATAGCACATTTATCATTATGTGAATCCAAAACTTAAAAACTTAGCGACAAATAAATCTTGAGTCCGATAGTCAAATTATGCGAAGAAGAAAAAAGACCTTTATGTGATTATATTTGATCCATTTGATTTTGATGCCCAGTCTTTGTGCTTCAGGAAGTCAGAAAACATGATCTGATTATTGGACTTAGGAATGATAAAACAGCAATTTGATACAATAAATGAGTACTTTCAGTTATACCTAAGAGATAGACACCTTAAATAAACCAGTCACAGCCATTGAAAAAGGAGAGCAGTGCAAGTAGTAAGAAGAAGAAGAAGTAGAAGAAGAAAAGCAATAACAATAATAGTATTACTATAGTGTAATAGTGTTACTATTAGTAACAATGATAATACATTAAATGATTAATAGTCATCATCATCATCATCATTCATCCTCATCATCATGATAATGAAAAGCATATTGATAGATAGACAGCATAACTGAAGATTGAACTCAGGATTGTGAATGTAATCACAAATTATGATTCTGACATTTTGTTGCTTCGCATAATTTTGTTATTGCTTCTACTGGTATTTTCACAGCAGTTAAGAATATTTGTTATTTATAGCTTGTCTAGTCTTTAAAACAGCAACTGATGATAAAATGACAGACTGTCACAGGCTGAAACATCCATAACGAGCAGGCAAAATATTTTAACTAATTTAAGTGTACAAGCCATTAATTTGATTAAACATGATAATCATCATAATGTTTGTGGCACTGTTGTTCTTACTTATTAGCTTGGTCGCTCAAATTGCTTGCTTGCATCTATCTCTATGCTTGAGCAAAGGCCAGGCAAGGTATTGGATTCAGGAGTTTTATTCAGTGAACTGAATACCAAAGACCACCATATTGCCAACCTAAAGGTACCTGGGGAACAAATTACCCCAACTTTTTATGGGTTATCTACTTTCTAGGGTTTTCTCCCTTTAAGCTTTACCAAAGCCTTGACAAAGCTAGAAACACTACAATAATTACTGATATAGAATGGTGGTGAAGGTAGATGGTGCATGTTCATACTACTGAGTACTATTACAGTAGTATTATTACAAGTTAAGAATGTAAGCAATTATAAATATTGATCAGAAGTAGAACTAAAATCGACATAAGGATGTTTAAATTTCAATTGATTCTGTGCAGATGAAGGAGTTTCTGGAGCTGTACAACAGGATAGCCCACCACTGCTTTGATAGCTGCATTTCCAATTTCAGCCACAGCACAGCTTCTGGTGATGAGGTAATGGATATTAGATTGGACTGCATGATAATTTGTTTACAGAACAGATTTATTTAGCAGCTCTATAAGTTAGTATAAGTATAACTAAGAAAAAAATTCATGTTGTTTTCCCAGAGAGACAATGTTGACACTGAGCAGCATTACTCTTTTTTCTGTTTTTTTTTTTCTTTTGCAGCAGTGCAGGTGTGTGTGTTTCACTGTTAAAGCATTTTTTTTTTTTTTTTTTTTTTTTTTTTTTTTTTACAGACTTTTGCCAGTGACAGCTCTCTTGTTGCTGTGGGTTCTTTTGTATGCACCTACTGACATTCTTACTATGATGCACACAGGAAGTTGGTTTATTTTCCTGAACTAAAGACTAGCACCCAGACCATCACTCAAACTCTTTCAGTCTTTCACTCTTTGTGGAGCAGGGGAGGGGGTGAAAATCATTGTTCATGCAGTTTGGGACACTGGCTTCCATGGTAGACATTCCTTCCACAAATGAGCAACTAACTAAGCCACCACTACACATCAAAGAATCCACAGAGAGAGAGAGTCTGAGACGTTAGAAGAGTAAGAGAATGACAGAGTGTAAGAATAGAGATAGTAAGTCTGACAAATTATATATTTCAATTCCGCATATTATACATGTACAGGTCTCTTCATTTATGACAGGCTCTAGTAGTCAGGTTCTGACTTCCAGTTACATATGTATATACTTATCACATCCCCTCCACCATAGAGACACATGCAGAGTCAGACACATACAGTCACACAGAGTCACTCAGTCAGACTCACATACACACAGACACAGACAATCAGCTTTACTGTTTATTTGCATAAACGTGGACTTGCATTCTTATAAGTATAGATAAAACATGTATAACAACAGCAGTCTATTCATGTCTTTAAAACTTGTGGTTATGATTTTGTAAATTTTCACTGGAGAACACATTTTTCAGGCTGGGGCACACAAGTAAAAGCTTCAGAACTGGTTAGAGTAGCATCCAGTAACTTAAAATAATGTACAACTGGGATAAAACTGGATACGCCATGGAACATATGCTGCACACAAAACATTGTTTTGTCCATAAGCTAACTACTTACTGTGTAACCATATGTCTGTGTGTTACAGACAAGCTGCATTGACACCTGCGTGAACAAGTTCCTCAACTACAACCAGCGGCACATGATGGTGTTTGTGGAGCACCAAAACAACAAACAGAAGATGGCCGCCAAGGCAGCTGCTGAGGCTCAGCAACTGGCTGTAGCCACGCCCAACACAGGGGAGGCAACTGCTCAGGGACTAGCAGCATCACTTCAGCAAGGGTCAGCTCCCTTAGTCCAGCCGGACACATTGGTCGGAAGCGCAGCGAAATCAGCGCCAACAGCCATACCGCAAAGTCACATGTACAAGAACGGACTGACTGCTCAGTTTATGGTAACGCAGCCTCACCGGTTGAGCGCATACTCTGGCAAGTCTGTTGTCGACCGGTTCTTGGACAGTGGTGTTGCTGAAGCAAAAGATGTATGAAATTGAAATGTGGTGTTAGCTTCATTCGCTGGACATGTAATGAATGGGTGAACGATGGCTACCAGTGGGTTCAGTATGGTGCCTGATTGTGTGCGCATGATGGTGTGGAAGAACAAGAAAGTGTGACTGAAGAGGTTGTGACACTGTGGTAGAAAACGGTACGACACATGTGATTTCAGTTTTCAGTTGATGTATGTTTGATTGAATGAAATGGGAGGTTCTTGTGTATGTTTCCACATGGAAGGTTATTGTGGATGTTTCCACTTTTTCAATGGTTATGGACATGATTTGTCATAGTATGGTTTGTTATGTTTTGATTTGTCACAGTGTATGACTTGAGAATAAATATCACTGTTATGAACCATACTTGGTGGTATTTGATGTGCAGTTGTTAGTCATCATGATTTGATAATCATAATGATTACATTAGCATGTGTGTGTGTGTGTGTTGTGTCAGTGTGTAGATATATATACATGTAACAGAGCAAAGGTTTAAAATTACTTACCTTTACAGTTTTGCATATTGGTCTTAGTTTTATTACACCTTTTTTTCATGTTTTGGTCTTGGTTTTACTTTTATAACGCCTTTTTTTCATGTTCAAGAGAAGTTATTAATGCTTCATTGCATTCACATAGTACAATCAGTCAGCTTTCCCCATATTGTTACCAGATTAGTAGGTACTGTGAATTATTTGTTTAACCCTTTGGTCGCTGTAGTTGCCGCACAGCGACTTGTAGAGAAATCACTGCTGTCACCGGTCGGTGACTTGAGCATTAGAGTTAACAAACTTGCGCTACTCTTCAAAAAATAACACCAGACTTAGTCAGCACTTCCTGCCACATGTACAGGAAACATCCTTCTCATTGTTCAACCAACTCTCATGCAGTTTGGAGTGATTTTCAGTGTTTTTTTTAAACTTAGTTTGAATGATGGCGAGTTCTTCAACCAGTTCAAATTGTAACTAGCAGTCTCGCTTTAGACCACGCTATACAGGACAGCAAACTGCAAGCCTAATTAAAAGGCCTTTGGCAGAAAGTATTTTTTGGTGTCATATACTGTACCATGTCAAACTGATGCAAACTAGGCCTGGTAGAAAGTATTTACTGCTGACAAAGACAGTGGAGAAAAGTTTGTGAAAAAACTAGTACCCCACACTCCCACTGGCTGTTCTGCTGGTTTTCAGTTGTACTGTGCAGCTGACTTAGCCAGCTAACAGATTTAAGCAGCTTGTAAATAGCTGGCGATGTAAGGATTAAGTATAATTATTGATCTTTGATAGCATGCATAGTCTGGATATGTGTTGGGTGATGAGTACCTTGATCAAAACACTCAACCTCAGCAATGAAAAAGGAATTTTAGGTGACGATTTGTTTTATCATTTTTTAGTCCATATTTTGAGTTCTGTTTTTAGGCATGCATGCATGTACAAAATACACATGCACACACACATCCACGCATGCATATTTGTATTTCTTTTTATTACATCAGATTTCTCTGTGTGAAATTTGGGCTGCTCTCCCCAGGGAGAGCGCATCGCTACACTACAGCATCACCCGTTTCTTGTATTTTTTTCTGCGTGTAGTTTTATTTGATTTTCCAATTAAAGTGGATTTTTCTACTGAATTTTGCCAGGAACAACCCCTTCGTTGCCATGGGTACTTTCACATACGCTAAATGCATGCTGCACACAGGACCTCAATTTATGTCTCATCCGAATGACTAGCGTCCAGTCCACCATTCAAGGTCTAGTGGAGGGAGAGATAATATCAGCAGCTGAGCTGTAATTCAAACCAGCATGCTAGGATTCTCTTGCTTCCTTGGCAGACGCACTACCTCTACGCCAACACTCCACACACATGTATATATAAACATATACACACACACACACACCAGATCAGTTTTAAAGAGATAACGACCCTTTTCCAAAAGTTTTTTTTTTTTTTTTTTTTTCGAAAAGCAATAACACAATACCTTGAGAAGGTGCTCATAACATAATATGAGACATTGAAATAACACGGGAGGTTGACTACTATGTCATATAATTTGCATCAGCTGGACTGGTGTTTCATTCAAACTAAACATTTTGTTGAAAATACGTTCAGCATATTCATTTTACTTTTGTTTTAACTAGTAGCACTGATTCAATGCAAACCTCGTGTAAAATGGCAGTTAAAGGAAAACCCCAAAAGAATTATACCAAGGGAAATAACTTCTGTTCCTTCCCTGCATGTAATTTCAGCCCCTTGTACATTTCTCTGCGTATGGGTGAGTGGGTACAGATTACAGATTTCAGAACACTTTATCATCTCAACAAGAGAAATTCATTTGTGGTGTAAAACACATAAACAATACACGGAAATCACAGTCATTCAACATGTATACATAAAAGACAAAATGTTTAGATGGCAATCCATGCGTACAATAACTTGAATAATCACAGTAGATAACAACACAACAGAAACCTTTAAAAGGTAATTTAAAGTAAATCATACATATATCATCACACTCATACATTTTCAACACAAAATCAAATAAAAGGATATGAATAGAATAGGTGGGGGGGGGGGAGTACAGTCAGCATCACTCACCGACAGTCTATCTTGGCCAGTCTCTTCATTGCTCCTTTATTTTCTATTAAATCATTCTACAAAAGTTCATCACTGTCTTCTTCGAATTTACGTTTCAATTCTTTCTGAGCATCAGCTAAGGAAAGCAATCTTGGTTGATTTTGCCTGGCAACACGATCGCATGTCCTGAGTATGGCATTTTGTTGAGCGACTGGGCGAGGAGAGGAGCCAGGCAAACACTGCGGCAGAAACCCAACCAAAACGTTCAAATAAAGGACTGCCTCATGACGTAGATGGGGTTTCTAGCTATGAATAGAATCTAGAAAGATTCCCCAAGCTAAACTGAGCTACCAGTATTTTTGTCGACGAACTCAATGCAAACCAGGGAAAAGTTAGAGTATTTCGATGACGAGTTATCTCGTCATTGTGGCAGCGAAGCGTACATGCTTGTGCTGTGGACTCGGACGAGTTATCTCGTCATAAAAGGCAGCCTAGGGATTAATACGCCCGTTGTCATCAGTTCATCGCACCATACATTCATCTTACCTTACCTTCCATCCAGCTGCAAATCCTTGAAAAGAAATTTGATTGCAATCAAACCGTAATAGTGTCACACACGCTGCATATGCAGTCATGTTCATCATTGTGAGGTATCTTCACCTCAGTCTCAGAATCGTAGGAAAACTCACGGTTGCCGGTTCGAAATCTTAACGTCAAAGGTCCCATAGCTTTTTAAAGCCATCGGACAAACGATTTAAATTCACTGTGTCCAGTGCTCGACATAGGAAGGCTGAGCGAAGTCACCAGTCCGTGCTAAATAACTGAGTTCAGTTAATCTTCCCAGAACGAAGTCGGATATCCATTCAGTTCACACTTGGGTAGAGTGAGGAAAATCGGAGTAAAGCGCTTTGAACATAAAAAAACCGACTTCGAAGAGAAATGTTTTTTTTCAGGTACATTAGTTTTTCAATCGCAATTTATCATACTTGGGACACTGATTCCAGTTACAAACTGAAACTCATCCCCAGTCACACACATCAGTGTAGCAAACAGGCTTACATAACCGTAACTCTCATCATATGCCATTGCGCCTCCCTATTTCTAATTCCAATTAAACCAAGCTGATAAGCATAACGCATGCATGCACGCACCCACGCACGCACGCACACACACTTTTGCTGCACTGTCAGTGCGTGCGGCTCGGTCAGTTGCACTCAGTGACACGGCGGCCCGCTTAGCCTCAATTGTGCGCGGCCATTCTACTTCTTTTGCGGGGTGGGGGTGGGGGGGTTATGGTCTTATAGTCTCGCAGCGTATATGAGGATAAAACGACCATTCGTTCTGTCAATTGTAAGTTCGTGGTCATCGAAATCGCCATAATGCACTGCCAACCGATCGAGTGAAAGGTATGCCTCGCTGAGGTGCCCTCAAGGGACGAAACTGCGCTTACGTTAAAGGCACACATTTGGCTCTCCCTTAGAGAGAGTTCAGTCGGCCTCCAACAGCTGTCTTTGAAGGGTAGAAACAGTCCTCCAACTTTCCCTCTCTTTTTCGACCTAATTATGCTTTATCTGTTCTCTGCTTTAATTTTTGCAAAGTTGTTTTGAAACAACGGAAGGGTTGTTTACTTGTTATCTGCACTTGTTATTCTCCACTATCATTTTGTGCAAACTAATTAAGTTTTTTTTCAAGTCTTGCTCTTTTTTTCTTGTTTTTTCCCCCCCTATTTGAAATAAATAAGCCTACATTATATGAAGCTCCCCTACTGTAAGGACTATGTGAGAATGATCACATATCGGTCCTCAACATAACAGACCAAAAAAACAAAAACAAAAAAAAATGTATGTGATGTGGGTGAAGTCCGAATTTTTCAGGTAAATCAGATTAACACCAGATTATATACCCTTAATCTGTAAAGTAGTCCCGGACTTTAAGAGGGCTTAGGAGTGGCCACACACACACACACACGCACACGAACACATACACACACGCACGTAAGCATGCACGCACGCACACACACATACGCACGCACGCACACACAACACACACACACACACTGAGAGGCAAGCACGCACGCGTGCGCGCGCACACTGACACACACACACACACACACACACAGTTGTAGGGCAGCAAGTGACTTAAGTTTTAGGTCCAGTCGAGGGGTTGCAGCGTAAACTACGTAATAGGTATTAGAGAACAACAGGATTGTGACACGTTTTGTAAAGAAAGCTGCCAGATCAATCAAGATACTGTACACGGCCTCTTCAATATGGCTGGAAGTGTGATGCGGACGGAGATCAGTGAAACGGCTCTGACGGACGCCGCGTTTTGTTTTGGATTTTAATTTGAGTTCGACCGTGTTGTTTTCTGCTGATACGTCGTAGGTTGATTAAAGGATCTTGCTGATTTTTTAAAGAGGTGAGTGTAAGGCACGGTATGGGATCATTTATTCATAATGTAATCTCTCTCCCTCTCTCCCCCTCTCTCTCTCTCTGTGTCTCTCTCTCTGTCTCGACATTGTGGTAAAACGACGGTGATGAGAGACAGACAGAGACAGAGAGATAGAGAATAATTACAGACAGAATTTAAAATTCTATAGCCATGTGTAGGCCTATGTTTATTTACCGGCTGGTGGCGCTGACGATTGATGATTCTGTTGTGGTTGTCATCATCATAGTCGTTGTTATTACTGATTATCATTACCCGGCATTAGTACTAGAATCGGATGAGGGATCAGTTTAGTAATAGTGACGTTTGTAATGAGTGATCTATAAATATAAAACAAACACCCCCTCACGCTCCCCCCCCCCCCCCGCTCCCCCCTCTCCAAAAAAAGACGGGGGCGTGGAGGACGAGGGAGTGAGGGGGCAATACAAGAGCTATGTATATATCATATATGGAGATATATGGAGATTTTTGGAGAGGGGGGGGGGGGCCTGGGGGGCGTGAGGGGGTGTTTGTTTTGAAGATCGCTCATTACAAACGTCACTATTACTAAACTGATATATATATATATATATATATATATATATATATATATATATATATATATATATATATATATAAGGTGAAGAAGTACAGGAAGGATCATCCATTATATGTCTTGGCCAATATACACTCACCGCCGCCGTATGGCCTATGTCTTTCGTTTTGTGTGTTCTCTGTGCTAATTGTTCCCTTTGTATGCACTGTGACCGTGTGTGGTGTCTGGTAATCCTTGCCTGTCACCGGCTGTAGGCTATTGTGTGTCCACTGGTGGCCTGCCTGCCTGTGTGTCTGCTGTCAGTGATGGCAGTATAGGCGTCTGCTGATCCAGTAATAAATGCCTTTTGTAAATGATGGTATCTCTGTTACACGTATTGTCTTTGTAGCTCTTACTGTGGCGCCGTCTGTGTGCTTATCAGTGTATTCTGTGTTGTCTGTCCACAGACTGATGACAATGTGACTGATGACAGCTCAGCGTTTGATGACCAACTCATATTGGGAGTGAGGACTGCCTCATTGGATTCTCTTCTCAGTCTTGTGCTCGTGGTTGCTGTTAGGATTGTAGTGTATAACAGCCACTGGTTCCAACAGTGTACGGATAATAGGCCTACCTAGAAGCGTTCGAAAATTTTATTCACATCGTGACTGAGCCGATTGTCTGGTCAATATCATAGTATTATCAATAGGCTTAAATAAATTGCGCATGATTAATTTTTTTGGTCTTAAATTCTTTCTGACATTATATATGATATAGTTCTTAAAAGAATCAACCTGCAAATGAAATGGAGGACGAAACTGGCGACAAGCTGGCTGGCTAACAACTGGAATTAGCCAGGCAACAAAATCTGCTCATATCACATGTAAACAGACTAAGGATAATAATTAGTACTGATTAAGCAAAAAGATGTTAGATTTCAGTGTCTTTACAGTGTTAATGCCACAGGCCTCAGATATAGAATTTAATAGTTGGGCATTGCAAAGAAAACAAGAGAGGCAAGGCCTTCAAGACTCACTTGTGATGCACTTTTTTTTTTAATCCAAGCTTTTTATGTATTGAGTATAATTTCAAAATGTAATGTTTAAGATGAGAAGGATCAGTTTAAAGCAAATTAACTCCCCTAGCATTAATTACAGAGTAATTTTCCTTTTTTACTATCTGCACCAAAACGTTTGCAAAATAAATAAAACTTCCATGCTTAGCAAAAGAAGTTCCTGTTTGAACAAAAAATGATAATAATGACTGCTCTTGTTGTTGTGTCAGAATATCAGATCAAAGTGCCAAGTTTAGAGAATACAAAAAATATAAATATAACAGTAAATGCAGTTTGCATATAATTAGGCTTCATTTTTGACTCACTTGTGTAAACAAAGTGAGTCTATGTTTTAACCCGGTGTTCGGTTGTCTGTGTGTGTGTGTGTGTGTGTGTGTGTGGTAAACATTGACATTTTCTCTGCAAATACTTTGTCAGTTGACACCAAATTAGGCATAAAAATAGGAAAAATTCAGTTCTTTCCAGTCATCTTGTTTAAAACAATATTGCACCTCTGGGATGGGCACAAAAAAAATGAAGCCTAATTATATGCAAACTGCATTTACTGTTATATTCATATTTTTTGTATTCTCTAAACTTGGCACTTTGATCTGATATTCGACCCAACAACAAGAGCAGTCATAATTTCCCTTATTTTACTGTCTGCACCAAAACGTTTGCAATAAACAAAACTTCCATGCTTAGCAAAGGAAGTTCCTGTTTGAACAAAAAATGATAATAATGACAGATCTTTTGTTGGGTCGAATATCAGATCAAAGTGCCAAGTTTAGAGAATACAAAAAATATAAATATAACAGTAAATGCATTATACTCAATACATAAAAAGCTTGTGTGTGTGTGTGTGTGCGTGTGTGTGTGTGTGTGTGTGTGTGTGTGTGTGTGTGCGTGCGTGCGTGTGTTACCCGGTAGTGTGTGTGTGTGTGTGTGTGTGTGTGTGTGTGTGCAAAATCTTGATTAAATCCTGACGACAGTGATTATTGTAGGATCTTAGGAACGCAGCTTGATCATTGTGGACACTGCCACCCACCCACTCAGACCCTGTATACGACATAGGACTGAGATGGATCAGAGTCGTTACTGATGGACAGGACTCTTTACTTGCTATGCCACATGCTGGTAACAGTTGTCGTCACTTGTCCTCATCTCTGTCTCTCTCTGTCTCTCACTCTCTCTCTCTGTCTCTGTCTGTCTCTCTCTATGTCTCTCACTCTCTTTCTCTCACTCTCTCTTTCGCTGTCTCTCTCTGTCTCTCACTCTCTCTCTCTCTCTCTGTCTCTCACTCTCTCTGTCTCTCGTCTCTCACTCTCTCTCTGTGTCTCTCACTCTCTCTCTCTCTCTCTCTCTCTCTCTCTCTCTCTCTCTCTTTGATGCATTACTTATTGATAAGATATTATTTGGTATTGACAAAGATGTGTTGTTTGTGTACTGCTATGTACCACCCGAAGGTTCCCCATACTATGCATATTTTGACTGTGAAAATGGAATTGCGTTATTGGAAGATTTTTTGATTGATTGTACATTAGCTTACAATGATGTTTATATCTTGCTGTGTGGGGATTTGAATGGCAGGACATGTAATATTTCCCACCACTGCCAGGGAGTTACAGGAGGTTTAGAGTTTCAGCGAAGAAGTCACCCAATTAGTATTAATAGACGTTCCGAAGATTCTGTTCTCAACAACTATGGAAAATTGCTGTTGAATATGTGTACTGCACTTGACTTGTGTATAATTAATGGAATGTGTCATGGCGACCAAAATGGTTGCTACACTTATATATCGGATAGTGGATGCAGTGTGAATGATTATTTCATTATGTCTTGTGATATGTATGCATTGTTGTGTGATTCATGTACGTTGTGTGTGACTGACAGAACTGAATCCGATCATATGCCTGTGGAACTCCGTTTCGCAGGCCGGGGTTATGAATTGGAAAACACACAGTTGGAAAATGATTTTGTTTTAGAAAAATTTGTGTGGAGTGACGACTTGGCTGATGTGTACATTCATAACATACGTTCAGAAGAATTTAAAGAAAAAATAAACTTAGCAATTAGCCTAATTAGTGTTGATATAAACCAAGCGTTAAGTGTTTTTAATGAATGTATCAAGGATGCTGCTAAACATATGAAGAAACAAATTAGTATCAGTAACAAGTTAAAACCAAAAGATTGGTTTGATGCAGAATGTCGTAGTGCTAGAAAAAATGTTCGCAGGTTGTTAAACAAATTTAGACGTACTCTGGATGTTGATGATCGTCATTGTTTTTGTAAGGCCAGACGGGAATATAAACATTTACAAAAGAGAAAGCGAAAGCAGTTTAATGATACATTGTTGACAGAATTAATTGCTTCTATCAAAAGTCAGAAAGAATTTTGGAACAATGTTCGTAAAATTTCACTTAAAAGAAAACAGCCAGCTAACAATATTACTGATGATGTTTGGTTTGATCACTTTAAAACCCTTCTAACAAAAGAGGTAAATTCTGATAACGTACTGCAGTGGGAACAAGATGAAGATGAAGAAGATTATTTAAATCGTCCAATCTCGGTAGAAGAAGTGATGTTTGCATTAAGGAAAATTAAGAACCGTAAAGCTGCAGGACCTGATAGTATAATTGGAGAATTGTTAAAATATGCCACTGAATCTGACCTGATTTTGAATTTCTTTGTAACTTTTTTTAACTCTTTATTTGACAGAGGAATCTATCCTGAAAAATGGACCGAATCTATTGTTCTACCACTGTATAAAAAGGGCGATGTGAACAATCCGAATAACTATAGAGGAATTTCTCTTTGTGATGCAAGTAGTAAGTTGTATAGTACAATTATAAATCAGAGACTGCAAGAATGGGTAGAAGAAAACAATATTACAGGTGAATACCAGGCAGGATTTAAACACAACTACTCAACTGTTGATCATATGTTTACTTTGATGGCCTTTATTCAAAAACAGTTTTCTTTGAATCGTAAATTGTATGTGGCTTTTATAGATTTTGAGAAAGCCTTCGATTCCATAAACAGAACAATTCTATGGCCTATTCTTTTAAAAACTGGTGTTCGTGGAAAGTTGTTGAAATGTATTATGAGTATGTATGCGGGTGTGAAAGGAAGGGTTAGATGTGGGGGGAAGATGACTGATTATATTCAATGCACTTCTGGCGTAAAACAAGGTGATGTGTGCAGCCCTGTATTATTTTCTCTTTTTATTAACGAACTAACTTCAGAAGTTGTCAGAAACGGAAAACATGGTGCACAATTTACTGGTGAGATTCTAGAGTTATTCATTCTCCTCTTAGCTGATGATGTTGTGTTGATATCTGAAACTGTGATTGGTTTACAAACACAATTAAATAGTCTATCTAGAGCTGCAAAATCACTTCAGTTGAAAGTAAATATGTCAAAAAGTAACATAATTGTATTTAGAAAAGGTGGATATTTAGGAATTAGGGAAAAATGGACTTATAATGGAATAGCGATGCCAGTAGTGAATGTGTATAAATACTTAGGAATATATTTTTCAACAAAATTGAGTTTCACAGTTGCATGTAAAGATCTTGCATGTAGAGCTAAACAAGCATTACTTTGTATTATGAAAAAACTGTCAAGTTTAGAAAATCAATCTTTTGATCTGTTTATTAAATTGTTTGATTCCCAGGTAC
>NC_134882.1:39375360-39385360 GCF_041734735.1 Babylonia areolata
CAACTGACACCAAATTAGGCATAAAAATAGGAAAAATTCAGTTCTTTCCAGTCATCTTGTTTAAAACAATATTGCACCTCTGGGATTAGCACAAAAAAAAAGGAAAAGAAAAAAGAAGCCTAATTATATGCAAACTGCATTTACTGTTATATTTATATTTTTTGTATTCTCTAAACTTGGCACTTTGATCTGATATTCTGACACAACAACAAGAGCAGCCATTATTATCATTTTTTGTTCAAACAGGAACTTCTTTTGCTAAGGATGGAAGTTTTATTTATTTTGCAAACGTTTTGGTGCAGATAGTGAAGAAGGTAAATTAATCTGTAATTAATGCTAGGGGACTTAATTTGCTTTAAACTGATCTTTCTCATCTTAAACATTACATTTTGAAATTATACTCAATACGTAAAAAGCTTGTGTGTTTTACTCTCAGTGTACAGGGCTTTCACTATGTTCATTCGCCCAAGTGGTCTTTTTCGGAAAATACTAAAATCAATAAGACGAGTGGACTTTACAGATCTATTGGCTGAGCCCTGAAGGTCATGGGCAAAAATCAATTGCGTACACATATTTATACACATTCAAAGCGAGTGCTCATATTCTTCGCGAACGCGAACGACGCCATTTTGTTTCAAGTTGTTGACCTGCCCGTTCAATCCTATATTCAATGGACAATACACGAAAACATGTGATGGAAAGTTGGAGAAGGAGACCATTAAATATTTATTCAGAGAAAGATTTGTGAACGCCTCATCACTTACTGGATTATGCCCCAAACTGCCATAAAAATATCCACAGAATCAGTCGGAATTCACAGTTAAAAATTGTAAACCATGCGAGTTAATACCCTTAAAATGATCACGATGAAACGAACAAATTTCCAGTCTTGACTTTTTTTTTAAGTGTATCACAAGTGAGTCTTGAAGACCTTGCCTCTCTTCTTTTCTTTTTTTTCTTTTTTTTGGGGGGGTGGGGTGGGGTGGGGTGCGGGGGGGGGGGTGTTGGTTTCTTTTTACGTTGCGTTTGGGGTGAGTGGGTGGGTGGGGTGGAGGTGGGGGGGGGGCTAGGAAGGAGAGGGAAGGGTAGTGGTGTGTGCGTGTGCGTGCGTGCGTGCGTGTGTGCGTGTGTGTACGTGTGTGTGTGTCGTTTGTTACCTGGTCAAATAATGAATGTATTGATTTATTGTGATGCATATCTTTTTTCTTTTTTAAAAAAATGAATTGTCATGTTCTAAAAAGTGATTGTGCTTAATGTGTTGAAAGATACATGTACTCGGGCAAAAAAAAGCAGTTCATGTGAATTTGCAAACAATGAAGTCGAATCTTATCAATCTTGATTATCTTATCAAATGGTGTATGTATTGTCAAAAATTGAATCATATATATATATATATATATATATATATATATATATATATATATGTGTGTGTGTGTATGCGCGCGCCTGTGTGTGTGTGTAGGTGTGTGGATGTGTGTGTGGGTGATAGATAATGAATAGATAAAATTAATAAAGAAAGAAACAAAGTAACAAACAGACAAATCAACACTTGCTCTGTCAGCACACAGACACAGTGGACAGCATATGGTTCGACGACAACGGTCTGTGTGCTCATGGAGCCTCCAGGGTGACAGACATCCTGCCCAGAAAATCGGACCTCACAGAACTGGTAAGCAGTTGTTTTTGTTTGTTTGATTGGTTGGTTGGTTAGTTATTTGTTGTTGTTGTCGTTGTTGTTGTTGTAATATGGTTATCATCATTCGTCGTCGTCGTTATATCGTCACCATCGGCATCACATTGTTGTTATTGTTGTTGTTGCTTCTTCCACTTGTATTTCTTGTTCTTGTCCTTCTTCTTGTTGTTCTTGTTGTTGTTCTTCTTCTTCCTGTTGTTCATCGTGTTGTTATGACATGACAATTGTAGATCTATATCTTTGGACATGTCAGGGTGGATGTGAATGAATGAACGAATAGAATTCAATCAATTCAATCACAAAACTAGAAAGAATAGAACAGAACTGTTTGGGAAGAAACCAAACAAGCCCTAGCTTCGGAACAGAGATTTTTTGTGATTATCTCCCTTCGTTCCTTCCCATAAGCGTTGCCCAAATTTGATTTGACTGATATTAGCTGTAACATTAATGTTGCAGTTTTAACATTTTGGATGTGGTGGGATTATTACGCGAGAAACAGGCTGCACCGCGTACTACAACAAGAACAGCTGCCACCTTTATTTACATTGTTTGTTGTTGTTGTTGTTGTTTTGTTGTTGCGTTTCATCACAATTGCGTAACTTTTTCTAAAAAAAAAAACATGTTACGAAATAAGTGTGGAGGACGGAGGAATTTTGTTTAATGTCCCGTCACACATATCGGTGATTGAAGACATTTTGTTAAAGTGCTTATGAATACATTTGAGTATTATCGGTTAGAAGGGGTGGGAGATGTGAATGAATGGAGGGTTGGGGGAAAATGAGGGTGAAATGAGGGTGAAATCTGGAGAGAAAAAAATCTAAATACAATTACAGGAAATTACTTAAAGGACTTCGTAAGAGAGAAGTCGTTAAACTGACAAGCGAAACATCTGATAATGAATGCAAAAAGTCATAAACGCCGAAATAAGTGTGTGTGTGTGTGTGTGTGTGTGTGTGTTTCTATTTTCCTGGTTCTCGTGTGTGTGTGTGTGTGTGTGTGTGTGTGTGTGTGAACGCGCGCACTCGCGTGTGTGTGTGTGTGTGTGTGTGTGTGTGTCGGCGCGCACACTTGCGCGTGCGTGCGCCAGCGCCGTATTCATTATCAATTTGTTGTTGCTTTTTTGTGTTCAGAAACTGACCAACAACAGACTGTGTTCGGAAGGTGCTCGGATCGTGTGTGAGGCAGTGATGCACAATAATCGCTTACGCAGACTTGACTTGTCAGGTACTGCGTCCTTGTCTGTGTGTGTGTGTGTGTGTGTGTGTGTGTGTGTGTGTGTGTGTTTCAGCCTCCGTTCCTCCTCCCCCCACCCCCCCCCCCAGCCCCTCCACACACACCTCATATCCCTTTCCCACTAACACTGACCCCTTTTCTCATGTCCCATGCTACACCTCCCCCCTCTCTCTCTCTCCCCACCTCTCTAATATCTATATCTACATCAATCTCTCTTTATATCTCTGTATATCACGTGGAGTGATGGCCTAGATGTAACGCGTCCGCTTAGGAAGCGAGAGAATCTGAGCGTGCTGGTTCGAATCACGGCTCAGCCGCCGATATTTTCTCCCCCTCCACTAGACCTTGAGTGGTGGTCTGGACGCTAGTAATTCGGATGAGACGATAAACCGAGGTCCCGTGTGCAGCATGCACTTAGCGCACGTAAACGAACCCACGGCAACAAAAGGGTTCCTGGCAAAATTCTGTAGAAAAATCCACTTCGATTGGAAAAACAAATAAAACTGCACGCCGGAAAAAATACAAAAAAAAAAAATGGGTGGCGCTGTAGTGTATCGACGCGCTCTCCCTGGGGAGAGCAGCCCTAATGTCACACAGAGAAATCTGAGGAATACAAATACAGATATATACCGCAGTCTTCGAGGCTGGTTGGCCTGCACCTACACCTCTAAGCATTCATCTCTCTCATTCCCCACCTCTCTGTAATATATATATATATATATATATATATATGTGTGTGTGTGTGTGTGTGTGTGTGTGTGTGTGCCGCAGTCTTCGGGGCTAACTGGCCTTTGGAAGCCATCCCAACGCTGACTGCCCTAAAAAACTCTCTGGGCCGAGACACTCTCCGCAAAAATCAAATTCTAACCGGCAGTCGCCTCCTCTGTTGTCAGTTGTGATAGTCATAGTCGGACTTCGACTGACTGTCATACATATACATATACTTATGTATGTGTGGATAAGTATGTATGTATGTATGTATGTATATTAGAGCCTACTATGTCTATATCATGTGTTAAAACAACAACAATAATAAGTTTATTTATTTATTCAGACTTCTTGCTATAGCGCATATTCTTGAAGCTCTATGCGCTTTACAATAGCACTAAAAAAAAAAAAAAAAAAAAAAAAAAAAAAAAACATTCACTCAAACATCCCCACACATATGCATATAATTTGAAATATAGGCGAGAGAGAAAAATTAAAATAGGTCATGTCAGTTGATTAAATCAAGAAATGCAACAGGTATTTAAAAAAAAAAAAAAAAAAAAAAAAAAAAAAAAAAAAAAAAAAAAACACCCCGCATTACACACACAGATCAAAACTAGAAAGATGAAACAAATGTTCACACACACACACACACACACACACACACACGAATGACAAACAATTGAAACACACAGGCTACATCATCACATGATAAAGCAATATTCATCAAACATTTCAAGTAAAAACGTATGTACATCATTACATTTAAGAAATTAAACCTGAAAATGTAAAAAATGTACGTATTGTTAAAAAAAAAAAAAAAAAAAAAAAAAACCTCACACCTCCACCACGTCCACATACACTAGCACAAACACACACACACACACACACACACACACACACACATACACACACATACACACACACACACACACACACACACACACACATACACACACACACACACACACACACACAACTCATCAACAACAACAAAAGCACAACAGATGGACAACTGAGTAAACAAACTACAACATTACTTCATAAAACAGTTCGTGTTAAAATCTCTCACATACATATTTATACATTAAAAAACAACAACACAACAACACACACACGCGTGCGCACGCGCGCGCGCGCACGCACACACACACACACACACACACACACACACACACACACACACACACACACACACACACACATGTACCAACTCACCCACCCGCACACCCGCAACACACAGACACAAGCTCGCGCGTGTGGACGTGCAAACACCCGCCACCACCTCTCCCCCCTCGCCCCCCCCCGCTCCCCCTCCGCCCCCCCCCCCTCCCCCCCCACACACAACACAACACAACCACACACCTCTATTTCATTTCAATTTCATACAACATTGTATGACTGTCTGAACAGATGTGTCTTCAGGGCAGTTTTAAACTGTGAGGGGGTTTCAGAGTAACGAGTTGTGAGTGGAAGCTGGTTCCAAACAGTTGTCGCAAAGTGAGAAAAAGATCGCTTGCCATAAGTCTGTTTTGATTCGAGGGACAGTAAAGGTTCTATTGTCTGAAGAAGAGCGGAGTTGTCTGGCAGGGGTATAGACATGAAGGAGATCAGAAAGATAGACAGGAAAGTAGGGATCAGTGAGAGAGTTGAAGCAAAGAGTGGATGTTTTATGTTGTATTCTTGCAGAGATTGGGAGCCAGTGAAGCTGTTGGAGGAGTGGCTGTACGTGTTCGTGTTTTCTGACTCTGAAGATCAGTCGTGCTGCTGAATTTTGAACCTTTTGAAGTTTGTCTAGGAGGTACTGGGGAATGGCAGAGAGTAAGGAGTTACAGTAATCAAATTTAGACAGAACGAGAGAACAGACGAGAGTTTTGGTTGCATCAGAAGTGAGAAGATGGCGAATGCTACTAATTTTCCTGAGTTCATGGTAAGCAGAGCGACAGATGTTGGACACGTGTTTTTCCATGGACAGAGTGTCAGAAAAAGTTACCCCTAGATTTCTTGTAGCAGATGAGAACTGAATGTTTGTGTTACCAACAGACATAGAGGAGGGAGCGGAGTCAGGTAATGGTTTGTTCTGTGAGTGAATCAGGAGGACTTCAGTCTTGTCATCATTTTGTTTTAGTTTATTTACGGTCATCCAATGCTTGATGTCAGTAATGCATTCTTGAATGTTGTTGATGGTGTTATTGATCTGGTCAGGTGTACATGAGTCATATAATTGTGTGTCATCGGCAAAAGATTGACTTTGGACGTTGTGCTGAGCTGTGATGGTACCAAGTGGATTTGTGTACAAAATGAAGAGCACGGGTCCCAAAACTGATCCCTGGGGGACTCCGAATTCCAGAAGAGAAGGTTGAGAAAGGTGTTTGTTAGTAACGACAGTCTGGGTTCTATTGGACAGATAAGATGAAAACCATTTCAGTGTTGTGTCAGAAACTCCAAATGAATGAGAAAGACGATTAACGAGGATGTTGTGATCGATTGTATCGAATGCCGCTGAGAGATCTAAGAGGGTGAGGACAGAGAGTTTACCAGTATCTACAGACAGCAGAAGGTCGTTCATAACTTTGAGTAGAGCTGTTTCAGTGCTGTGGGAAGGGCGGTAGGCAGACTGTGAGACAGGAAACAGGTTGTTGTGATGCAGATATTCAGAGAGCTGGAGGAGGACAATCTTTTCTGTGACCTTGGAAAGAAAAGATAGATTGCTGACAGGACGATAGTTTTTGAGGGTGTTTACATCGAGAGTCGGCTTCTTGAGCAGTGGTGTTACAAGGGCTTTTTTGTAAACATCTGGGAAAGTGCCTGACTGAAGAGAGTTGTTGATGATAGAGGTCAAGGCTGGGAGGAGCGCATCAACACATTCAACCAAAAGGGATGTGGGGATTGGGTCAAGTGCACATGTTTTGGGGCTAGATTTTATAATGACTTGTTTAACTTCTTCCTCTGTGACAGGACGAAAACTGTTGAAAGACGAAGAAGGGTGGGGTTTGTCAGCAAAGAAAGGATCGGGTACAGACTGACTAAATGTTTCGAGCTCATCTCTAATTGTCTTTATCTTGGTGGTGAAAAACTCAGCGAAAGCATCAGAGAGGTCATTAGGAGGAATGTTAGTTGGCAGGATGAAGTCTCTGCTCCTGCCAAGGAGACGGTTACTGGTTAAGAATACGTTTTTGACAGATGTACTGGCTTTGATCTTTGAGCTCCAGTACTCTTCTTTGGCATTCTGAACAATATCAGTGACTAACTGTTTCGCTGTTAAAAAGATCTGACTGTCCACTGTCAGACCACTCTTGCGCCACTTCCTCTCAGCACGACGGCGCTCTTTCTTGGCGTCACGCAGGATGTCGCTGACAGCTGCGTACCACGGGGACGTGTGGCCTGAAGGCACACGCTTTTCTGTAGCTGGAGCATGTCTGTCCAGCAGTCCGCGAAGGCCATCATCCAGCTGTTGGGCGGAGAGGTCGGGTCCAAGGTCATCTAGCATGTCCTGGACGTCAGCCTTGAAGGAGTCCCTGTCAATGGCCTTGATGTCCCGCACTGTGCGGTAGACAGGCTGCCTCTTGGGGCGGGACACTTTAAGCCTGCAGAGAACAGCGGCATGGTCAGAGGAGACCATGTGGTTGACCCGGCAAGAATGGATGAGCTGATCAGCCTCTCGGTGCAGGACCCAGTCGAGGATGTGGCCGCTTCTGTAATAGGTTGCCTCCTGCACACCCTGTGTGAAGTCGAACCTCGACACAATGTCCAGCACCTTGGAGGTAAGTGGATCGGCGGGCACGTCATAGTGCACATTGAAATCGCCGACCACCACTGACTTCCCTCGTAGGAGGTTGCAGTAGTCGAGCAGGTCTGGCAGCTCTGTCAGAAATGTAGAGTTCAGAAGTTTGTTCTGTTTGCTAGGCGGTGGTCTGTACAGACAGAAGAAGTGGATGTGTTGGGGTGCTGTCAGTGTGAACTGAATCAGCTCACAGGAAGTGAGAGTGAAGGGGAAGGCGGAGGTGACGGTGACGGGGAGATGGTCGCGGTAGAGGACAGCAAGTCCCCCACCCCGTGTTGCACGAGGGAAGGACCTCAGCTTGTAGCCTGGCGGAACTAAATCAGCACATTTGCTTTCATCGCCACTAGTTTTCAGCCACGTCTCTGTTAAAAATAAAACATCCATATTCTCATCCTTGATGAAGTCCACAATCTGTGTCCGCTTAGACTTTGAGCCAATAATTGAGTATAATAATAATAATAATGATAATGATAATAAATGATAATAAACGCGCTTTCATTGGTTCAAACAATCAGAATCCACCAACTGGAGAGATGGAGAGAGACGACAGTGCGTATTTGCGGCGATTTGACAAAGGAAAAATAACTTGTTTAAAGAAGGCCAACTGATCACAAACAATATCTTACTGTATAATCGTCTGGGTGACTTTGATTATTTTACTTTTCTTACAATTGAAACAAGAGAGGCAAGGCCTTCAAGACTCACTTGTGATACACTTTAAAAAAAAATCCAAGCTTTTTATGTATTGAGTATAATTTCAAAATGTAATGTTTAAGATGAGAAAGATCAGTTGAAAGCAAATTAACTCCCCTAGCATTACAGAGTAATTTCCCTTTTTTACTATCTGCACCAAAACGTTTGCAAAATAAATAAAACTTCCATGCTTAGCAAAAGAAGTTCCTGTTTGAACAAAAAATGATAATAATGACTGCTCTAGCTGTTGGGTCAGAATATCAGATCAAAGTGCCAAAGTTTAAAGAATACAAAAATTATAAATATAACAGTAAATGCAGTTTGCATATAATTAGGCTTCATTCTTTATTTTTTTTTGTGTGCCCATCCCAGAGGCGCAATATTGTTTTAAACAAGATGACTGGAAAGAACTGAATGTTTCCTATTTTTATGCCAAATTTGGTGTCAAATGACAAAGTAGTTGCAGAGAAAATGTCAGTGTTAAAGTTTACCACGGACACACAGACACAGACACACACACACACACACACACACACACACACACAACCGAACACCGGGTTAACTCTCTCCATACGAACGGCGAAAGGGACGACGTTAACAGCGTTTCACCCCAATTACCATCATCAAAATATTGCAAGCGGAAGGCTCTTATACTGAAGAGGTGCATGTTGACAAAGAATATCACAATTCTGACGACGGAAGCTAAATGTTGGGTCATTCAGACACCCACTGGACATCCCAGGGGTCTGTGTAGAGGAGAAGAGATGACTGGCCGTACTGAGTGAGTTAAAACAGAGACTCACTTTGTTTACACAAGTGAGTCAAAAAAGAAGGCTTTCTGTTGTTTTCCACGGGGAAAAGGTATTTGTCATTCAGTGATGCTTCTCGAATGTTTGCTTGTGTCTGCGTCGGTATGTTCGTGTGTGTGTGTGTGTGTGTGTGTGTGCGCGTGTGTGTGTGTGTGTGTGTGTGTGTGTGTCAGTGTGTGTGTGTGTGTGTGCGTGTGTGTGTGTGTGTGTGTGTGCGTGTGCGTGTGTATATGTGTGTGTGCAAGCGACGGTGTCATGTGTGTGTGCGTGCGTGAGCGTGCGTGCGTGCTAGTGTGCATGTGTGTGTGTATGTGTGTATTGTGTGAGTGTGCGTACACTGATGCGTATGTATGCATATAGTAGGCGCATGTGTGTATATGCGCGTGCGCACGGTGTCGTGTGTGTGTGTGTGTGTGTGCATGCGTGCGTGCGTGCGTGCGCACGTGATATGTAACTTCCTCGGATAATGATTCTTTCAATCAGATCAACTCCTGCTTGTCTGCATGTGTCTCTAAGTTTGTCTTCGTACATTTTTCCCCCGTTTTGAAACACACACACACAACACACACACACACACACACACCGTTTTGAAACACACACACACACACACACACACACACACACACACACACACACACACACACACACACTGTGTCCATTGTTAAAAAAAAAAATCGGCCTACTTCTTTCCTCAGGAAACGATTTTACGGACGATGATGCAGAACTATTCAAACGACTTTTAGAGGTAATATTTTAGTGCTCTGTGTTGTGCTGTTCGCTCAGAATCTCTGTGTGTGTGTGTGTGTGTGTGTGTGTGTGTGTGTGTGTGTGTGTGTCTGTGTCTGCCTGTCTGTCTGTCTGTGTCTGTCTTTCTTTCTCACAGCTCTCTCTCTTTCTCTGTATTTATGTCTTCATCTCTGTCTCCCTGTCTCTGCCTGTCTGTTTGTCTCCCTGTCTCTGTCTGCCTGTTGTGTCTTTCTTTCTTTCTTTCTCGCTCTCTCTCTTTCTCTGTAGTTATGTCTCCGTCCATGTCTCCCTGTCTCTCTCTGTCTGTCTCTCTGTCTGTCTGTCTCTCTACCT